>NW_008795018.1:1301450-1323898 GCF_000699145.1 Aptenodytes forsteri
GGGGGACACGACACGGTCGCAACACGGGCGACCCCGACACGTCGGGCCCGGACGGGCCGCGCTGCCGCGCGGGGGTGTTTGGCCCTCCCGTGCCTCCGGGTGGCCGGGGCTGATGAACCGGAGAAGCCCCTCCTCAGCTGCTTCTCCCCGCCACCGAATAAAAGTCATACCGGGTTTGTATTCCTACCCCCTGCCAGCGCAGTGTGACTTATTTCCCGACGGTGCCCGCGAAAAAATAATGTTAATTCACCGACTACAGCTGGCAACCTTTTTGCTATAGTCGCGCACAAGGGTGGAGGAGAAGCCTGCGGAGTGAGTCATGGATTTAGGAGGCCCTCTGGTTGTTTATGGCGAAAACGGGGTGCCTCATTCAACACGTGGGAAATAAGTGGAACAAGAGTTGCTTAAATTCATAATAAAAGGATAAGATACAGGTACCCGTACATACCGCACCCCCCCACCCTGCCCCAGCTTGCTATCGAGCAGCCTTAAAAAGGAGGGGGGTAGTAAATGTTGCTTTTTCCTGAAGGAGGACTTGTGGTCAGACTGTCATAGCTAACTGCAGTAGTTATGCATTTGTCAGCATTTCCATTATAAGTGTAGTTTTTATGTAGTTTACAGCTTGGTTATAAAAATATGCACTGGGTTGAAACTTGGTCGATGGCCTCTTCTCCAGAAACATCTTTTAAGCGAATTTTGAAATTGCTTAGATGCTAAGTAGAAATCCATGAAAAATACTGGCTTTTTATGTTCCTCTGAACTTTAAAACTTAGCTGCTTACGCACATGGACGCATTTACAGCTGTTAGTCCAAACCGCCCCCCACCCCGCCCAAGTTTGTTACATTGGGGAAGAGTTCAAAGGCTTGGCCTCTGCAGGCATTGCTCTTCACGCATTAATTAGTGCAGCAGAGACTCTCTGGAGACTCTTGCACAGTCCGTGCTGCCTCGCGTTGGGGCACCCACCTACAGAAGTGACGTGGGGCACCGCGTATCCGCACAGCTCAGACCGTCGAGTGCCAGGACGGTTTGAATGCCTCAGTGCTGCGGACAAGAAGCTGGTGTTAAAATGAAGGCAGGATATGTTAACTTTGCTCTGTGGGATTTTTTTTTTTTTTTTTTACCGTGTCTGTTCAATTGCTGCTTCTGAGACAGGGAACAAGCACAGTATTTAAGAGGTTTTGTCTGTATGTGCATGTATCTGGATCCCGCAAAACATGCCTGCCACCCAGTGAATGTATATATACTATATATACATTCTATATACTCTGTATTCTATACATTTACTACCTCTCTGCCCCGCCCAGACCTACCCCATCGGTAAGTTTGCAAAGCAAAGTGCTCAGGAGTTGTAAAAATGCCAGGCTCATCTGGCCGCGCTGGACCTGTGTGTGATGATGGTGTCTGTTGTGACGTGATCCGCCATCATCCTTCCTGGCCAGCTTGGGTGATGAACCAGAGGTGCATCTGTCAAGGCGGAGCAGCTCCCCGGCTGGGCAGCAGTGAGAAGAGGTGACGTGAATGAGGTAGATGATTATATGCAGAGGGAGAGGCAGTTTCACGCCTGAGACAGCTGGAGAATTGGATTTTGCAGCCCCTGCCTTTCCCGTAGGATTTCCATGTAAATGTAAAGGTTTTCGCACATGGAGAGTTGGTTTTTCTGGGTGCCTGGCCTGAGTCCCTGGGATCTGCTGTGCAGTTATGCTGGGCTTGTCCATCTGGGACAAAAGTCAATGGCTGTTCGCTCTCGACATACAGAAGATGTTTTGTAGGTCTAAGCATGTTAGAAATACAAGTTTTGAGTGTCAGAATTGCTCGCTCAGTGTCCGTAGCTTTTTGCTCTAATCTTTTCATATCTTAGTTTCCCATCTTTAAAAGAACATGGATAACAGTACCCTTTATCTTACGGATTACAGTAGTGATGAGAACCATAAAAGAACCTAGGAGAAAAGAAATAATTCCCTCTGTGGTTTGAAAGTGTGTAGTGATGCTCTAGAGAACAAGGGCAAAAAGAGGAATTTGTGTGTTAATTATAGCAAAGCTTCTATGGGGAAAAAAATGTGACCAGGTCAGTTGCAATTAGAGATTGACCTCCATGCATATAAGCACTAGGAGACGGTTTTAATAACCGTAGGCCACTTAGTTCTAATAATTCCTAAATTCTGCCATGTTAATCACATTTTTAATACTGCTTTTTGTGTGTAATTTCCTAGGTTTTCTTTCCCTTAGGAAAAGAGCCGAAAAGCAGATAGGCAGCCTAGGGTAGCGTACTCGTGTTGCCATCCTTCGTCGGCCGGATTCCTAATGTAATGCCTGGGACACTGCTGTTGGAACTCTCTGTTGAGGATAACTGGTGGTGGTAGGCCATGGCTGTGGTCTGTGTTGCTGCGAAGACCCGTAGGATGGAGCAGGGAAAGGGCAAGGAGAAGCAGGACTCCTGCTCATGTCCCACGTACCTGGTGCCGTCATGGCCTCCACCAGCCCCTACATAGGAAGCCTGGAGTCTGCTGCTGTTCCCTGGCTTGGAGCACGGTTATTTGAGCTGCAGCCCTGCCCTGCACGGGCGCTGGGGGAGAAGTTGCTTATTGCTGTGGGGATGGCCTATGTCGTCTGATTGGCATGAGGAGTTGAGAAGAATGTGGACATGGCCTAGCAAATGTCTACTGAAAATGCACAAAGTGCAGTTCATCTTGGACGTTTGACCAAATGCAGGTGGATTTTTCATGGGGGCAGCACAAAGGACACCTCCGATACAGCGCTCCAGCCCTCATGTCAGATTTCAAATCTGTCACCAAGAGCTGGAAGGGCACTATAACCTTCCGTGTTTGCCAGAGATTTCTGTTAACATTGAAAGACAGCATTTTCCCTGATCTTGTTCTGAAAACAGCTGAAGTATTTTGGCTGAGTTCTAATCACAGTCTACCTCTTTCTGCACCCCTCCTTCAGAGGCAACCTCTACAACACATGGAACAAAATTTAGCCTGAGGCAGACATTCAACTTGGAAAATTTCAACCCAAACAGTCAAAGTCTGGCCAAGTTACAAGCAGCTGGAAGCAGCTTCTTGCACTGGAAGGGTTCAGCAATGGCCTAATAGGCGGTGCTACAAGCTTCATCAATACTGTGTATATATTTATGTACATGGAAATATGCTGCCGAATCATAATATTAATTAATAGGTTACCCAGCTGGCTAACTGGCACCCAGTTGTTTCTGAATTCTTTTAAATAGAGAATCAAACCTAAAAGTCTTTGGTTAATTGTATGAATGCCTTTCCTTACTCACATTATTCATTGTTGTTTTCCTGGCTGAAAAATTGAAAACTTCAAAATGGAGCCTCTGAAATAAATGACAAGCCAGGGCTTACTCGTTCTGAATCTTTCAAAATGACTTAACAATTCTTAAAGACCAATTTACAGTAGAACTAGAGCAAATTGCTTCCCAGCGTTTTGAGTTGTAAAAAACCACATCTCCCAAATTCCTAAACTATTCATCAACTGTTCTGTTGTAGCAGACTCACCCTATATTGTGTCCCTGATATATCTATTAACTCTGCAGTGAAGTGTGAGTTTAAAACAATTGTGCCATGGAGTCACTGTGGAATAAATACCACAAACATTGGCAAAGTTGCTTCATAAATCTTTCTTAGTTTAGAGAGGAACTTAGGCGTGCCTTTCTTCTATGAGAGTGCAGCTGTTTCTTGTGGGGTCCCCCGGGGGCTGGGTCTTGGTGTAAGGCTGTTTAATACCATTATATTCGCAGTTTTTGTGATGATATCTCATTACCAACAGATTACATGCAGTTTTGTGTGCATGTGGAATGAGTTACTAGTACGGCGTACTCCACATCACTTTTTTAAATGGTTAGCGTCTAGCAGAAGGCATTTTTCATGCAGCCAGATACAAAGGGACCAGGAATGCGGTGACACCAGCAGGATAGGAGACTGTCTTCAAACTGGTAATTTGAAAGAAGGCTTAAGAATTTGTGCGGAGAATCATCTCAACAGGAGTTTTCATTGTAATGCTGTGACTGAAGTGTGGTCTTTGGCTGTATAGCAATATAAATATTGCACAGAAATAGGAAAGTACATGGCATTAGTAAGATCACGGGAATTCTGTGTCTGGTTTTGCTGCTCACACGTGAGGAAGGATGTGAAATATTACTAAGAGCGCAGTGACAAAAGTGATCCAGGGTTTGGAAACCAAGCTTCACAATGCAGGGTGTACAGAGTTTATTCAGCTTAGAAGAGACTGAGAGGGGAAATGATGCCTGTATATATCGTTCGTATGTGTAAGGAAAATACATGATACTTACCTGACCCTACTGAGACATCCAGTGTCTGGGAGCTGAAGTTAGGTATGTTGTACCTTGAAATAATAAGTAGCAACGAGGGCGATAAAGCATTGTAATGGATTTGCTGTTGCTGGGAGTGTTTAAAGTGAGATGGGGTTTCCTTCTCAAAGATGTGCTTTGGCTTGGTTCGGTGGAGGACATTTCCAGCGCGTGAGAAGGGGAAGGACTGTTCTCTGTTCACCTACGTTCTTCCCTGGGTTGAGAAAACAAGATTATTTGTAGTGCCTTCCATGTATTGTAGCACATGTTGCTACCTTGGACAAGTTTATAATAAAATGTCATGCTTCACAACTTGGCTGGTTTTCTCTTGGGTCAGGAAGAGCATTTTTTCTTGGTGCTTAATTTGACTTCTGGGATTATGATTAATTATTGTATATTATTCACTTTCCTCCAGAGCATCAACATCTGGTGGCAACTGGAGACAGGATATTGGGTACTCACCTTCCTCACTTACTTCTCTCTGTCAGTACAGAGTCCCCTCATATTCCCAGGTTGGTGTACCCTCTTCCTTTGCTCAGGATACTGACAGCTACATTCAGGGATGAAGAAATTTCCTCTGCCATTAGGTAGGCAAGGACGTCGCTCATCGTTCAGAAGTCAGCTGCTGAGGGCTCACGGTACCTGCAAGCCCAGTCTCCCCTTAACCACCTCTCTGTCCTTTGGGCATGCCTCTCCTGCTGCCAGATCTCCTGCTGCAAGCAGACACCAGAGACGGGGACGGGGGCACGCGTGCGTATGGCTTGGCAGCGTAGCACCCCTGGCAGTCACTAAAACAACAGAAGTTATGGCAGAGAAATAATTTCGTAACCTGAAACACACGGCTGACTGCTTGAATCAAGTTGAAGCATTACCTGCAGAGTTCCTTTTCAGGCAGCTTCACAATAAAGCTGAAGGTTTAATTTGGCCTGGGAATTTCACTTGAGCCTAGATAGTTATGAGATGATGTTTTATAATTTCATAGTTCATTCTTTTTAATACAACAAACAGACACATTTTTTCTTCTGGCATCTGAACTAGAATAAATATACTTTAAGTGTTAAAGTATTTCTTTCTGTAGAAAATTTATTTTATTGTACCTACTCTAGGGTACATGGTACGCAAAAGCGTGCCAGGATCTGATGTTCAATATTTCACACAGTGGTCTTGATTTGGGCTTTTTCATTCACACTTTAAAATACCCTATGAATGTTTTAAGGTAACAAATTGCATTTTCTATACAGGATGACATTACTGGAAGTTTTCCTGTTGAGAAGAACTGAAACTTGAGGAGCCTAAGTTCTTGTAAATCAGTATCTCTAGGCTTTTCGAAAACATGCATATAAGTATTTCTGCTTACTTGGAAATACTTAAGTGCTAAAGTACTCCTCTCAAACATGATTTCTAAAACCACTTTCCTCAGCTGCCTTATTGGGATGTGCATGTTTGAGAAAATAATGAGAGTACAGCCTTCTAGAGTTTGGCCCATATGCCTATCGCTACGTTCATTGGAGTTAATGATAATGCTCTATTGATTTCCAGGATCCAGGAAATACAGGATCCAACTCACTAATAAAGTACAAATCAGGTTGGATGTTTTCAGTTTTTATGAGCTCTAGTCAGGTTATTTAATAAATTTCTTCTCAGAAAATGGCAAAATCAAAGAATCAACAGCAAATTTTGAATCCTATTTTGATGTTCCAGTAGTTGGATAAAACTTGGGTTAATATGGAGATGATAACAAGTATCGCCACATGATGTCTGTTTTGACAGTGCAGTCATGGGTTGTAGTTTCCCACCTCATGACATCTTATTGCGTTTGTAATATTTAGTGAGTTTTATTCTCTTGCTGGCTGTGAAGTGAAACAGTGTTTTAGGCTGAGATTAAAATTTACAGAATTGTTAAGTGACCTATGTCCATCTCAGGGGCATATCAAATTTGAACATAACACTATTAAGTAGCTGAGCTATATAACTGACTGTTTGTACGCCTAACAGCACAAATTGTGTGTGTGTAGGATAATTATGCACCCAGACAACCGAATTAACAAGGGCTAGAAATAGTAGTAGGACTGAGTTCTCTGCCAGGTTTGGTTTTCTCCCCTTACTGGTGCCAAATGTAACTAATCGAGATAGTCAAGTTAGGTGTTTTTATTGAATGTATTATGCTGTATCTGCTGTGTATGTGCAAACTTCCCACACAGTCCCTAGTCCAGCACATCTGTGGCCAGTGAAGATGTAATTTTGCCTGCTCCCCAGAATTAGTTTAATTTCCTTCTTTTATTTATGTGTGTGTACAGAAATACTTTTTTTCTCATTAAAACCTACTATTTCAGATTCACCTACGTGCTCTAGGCAGCGTGATATTCCTGTGTCTTTCCTCCTTTAATACAGTAGTGACATGAAGCAGTTACAGTGTCTGAAGTACCTGGTCATACAGGCATCGACGAAATTTAATGAGGTGTTTCAGCTTGCTTGACCTTGTTCTGCGACTCATTTATGCTTCATGTATTCAGGTAGAAAACCGAGCATGCTCCGAGCCCTGGCAGAAGGTTGCTGACATGGTATCTGCTGCTGCAGCTGCTGTTTCAACATCTGCTGCTGCTCGAAGAGACGTTGCCACTGTGTTAGTTCCAGCAGCTCATGCGTTAAGCATGTATTGGATGCTTTTGGGGTGTGCTTGGGATCTACGGAGGGGGGACACGAGCTGGTGGTTGAGAAGTGGAACTGCTGGTGGGAAAGTTGTAGGATCTGCAACTTGCTGCAGACCTTCAGAGACCTTTTTTGGGCAAGAGGGAGTTGAACAGCATCCTGGCATCTGTTCTCTGCTCTTTAATTTTGTTAATAGGAGAAGTTCAATGAGAAATTGCAAGGTCTCTTGATGTTGGTCAAGAGAATGACAAGCAGGTATGTTTGTTTTGAGGGAAACTGAAAGAGCCCACTTTGTCACCAGTTTAAACAGTTGAAGAGGTGAGGAGGTTATGCTACCCTGTGGCATAGGTTTTGCTATTTTTTTTTAAGATAAATGACAGGGGAAATGGTATTGTGGGTAAAAGGACAGCAAGACTAGCGACAGTACTTAGCATTCATATACTGCTGTAGGAACACTGACTGATCCAACATGTCATGATAATAATGTGTCACCTAAGGAACAATAAATCTCTAGGAAAAGAGCATAGTCCAATGCAGTTTCAGAAACGTCAGTATTTTGGGGACATAACTGATTTAAACATCAAAAATGTGCAAACTGAGTAACTAAGTACAGATGACTGAATTCATGCATGCATCAAAATATGTTTCCCCTTGAGCCTAAGGAAGACCATTCCTTGTCTTCATGCAGCCATTTGTACCGAGTGAAATGACAGTGGGAGACAGAGAGCTGCAGCACCACGTCGGCCTGGACCCTGGGCTTCCTCCCTCCCGTTTTGCTTCCTGGGGTGCAGATGAACGCAACAGAAATGAAGCCGCTACCAAGCTCCAGAAGAAAGTCCAGTGCTTGAATATTTCTAGCAGTAATTTCTCCAAACAGATAGGCTGCCTCAGAAAAATAACTTCGATGCAAATTGGCCTTCAGGCAGCTTTTACACAGTACTCTTCCTTGCTCTCCCCACACGTCCCCCCCTCGCACATGCACAGGAGAGAAATACCTAAGAGCCAGACAGCAGTGTCTAATGAAATGGCTGACCTTTAACTGGTATGGATCCCAACTGCAGACAGTCATCTTCCAAGTAAAATGCTGGGCCTGAGGGACAGCGGTGCAGGCAAAGGCACCGGCTTTTTCGTGCTGTCGCTGGAAGTGGCGGTTTGCATGTGGTGCAGGCAAAGGCACCGGCTTTTTGTGCTGTCGCTGGAAGTGGCGGTTTGCATGGGCATCCCGAGGAGGAACAGGGCTGCAGCATGTGTAGGAAGTACAGGGTGCACAGCATCTCCATGCCCATGACTGCCATGGCTGTGATGGCTACCACTCTTCTCCGTTGGTCACCCCCCCAGCAGCTTGTCACTCATCTTCTGTGGGCATTTACTGCCGCACCCCGACCTGCCAGCTGAACATGGGAACCCTTCTGTTTCTGCCAAAATTACTTTGCTTAACTTACGTGGTTTAAACAGTGGCTTTATTTCAGTTGAAATGGACTGGAGAGCTTAGGTGGCAAAGCTGAGGCAGGTTCTGGTAACTGTACTGAGAAGCTGCTGGGGGATGGGTTGAGGAAATCTGTGGTGTGTTAGTGGAGATAGTGGAAATGAGAGTGTCCGCAGTCTATTGAACTGTAAACCTTTCTCTAGCCTTGTGCCAGCAGACTGGTGCCAGCATTTTACTTTTATGTTTCCTTCTGGGAGAGAGGAATTATACCCACGTGTAATTGTGTGCAGAGAATAGGTACCCCAGCACCTGCCTACCTGCGCTGAAGTAGTGCTGAGCTTTTTTCTTACGTATTTAGGTATCTATCTGCTCTGTGCAGCTGTCTTTCACTGGATGCCTTTTCAAGTGAAACCTTCATCTTGAGCCATCCAAAACAAACCTTTAGGTTTTTTTTAGGTTTTCCTAGTTGAACAAATTTTATGGGTTAACAGATTCTGTCTTTAGGGTTTGTAAAAATTTTACTAAGGCTTTTTCAAATTCAGTTTTCAAATGTTATGTTACAGCGTAGTAAAACCTTTCAACCATTACAGGTGTAATATTTTAATGAATGAATGAACTGGCTTCTGACCATAAATATATTGCAGCCAAGATGGTGAGAGCCAGAAATACACTTTTATATTCTTGGCAAATGACTGTTTGTGAAAATTTTCCAGGGCACATCTATTGATGTTAAATATTTTTCATTTCTTTGTGATCAAATTTACTGGTATACTTTTATCATTTTTGTACTCCTTCAGGAGGGGAGGGGGTGATTGCACCATTATGTACCTCATTCAAGGTGAATTATTGCAAATATGTTACCTGAAGTCTGATCTCGCTACTTGCTTTGCCACTGGATGTAGGTTCTGGGGCAGCCAAAAACAGAGGTCAGACAGCTGAACAGTCACAGCGTGTTTTCCGGATGTTGTTTGCTTAAGAGGTCTCCCTATTTTTTCTGTGAGAAAACCAGTACATTAACTTTTGTAGGTGTTGTGTGTTGTCCCTCTGAAATAAAAGCTGCATCAGAAATGGGGGTTCGTAGTCTCTGTTTTATCATTGCTGTGTGACGAGCAGCTGCAAGGTCAAGTCCTGGCTGTTACTGTACAAGCCCCTCTCATCATCTTTACTAGCTAGGTGTGGGGTTTTTGTCTTTTCCCAAATTTGTATGCATTTGTGAAAGAAAACAACTCATTTCATGTTTTGCTGAAGAAAAAAGGTAATTATACAGGGAATTGCCTTTATTGTGGAGAATTAGTGATAAATACTGTGTACTTCTTCACATACTTTAAGACTCAGACTAGGTTCCAGGTCTTACGTCTTTGCTTCAATACCTGTGAAGAATATTGCTTACTTTTCTGAATTACGATGTCAAGACATGTAGTGACATTAAATATAGTTAGAGACTGCATAGTTCATTGGAGCTTTTGGTTTAAGACACGTGGTGGACAACCATATTAAAAAATCCTTTTTTTTTCTGTTTTTTTGAGGTGGAGAGGGATCAGTTATGTACATGTTCAGATTTAGGTTTCCATTCTGTATATATTATTATCAGACTGAGCAGTAGTCTTATTACAGGTGTTTCAATAGGCACAAGTATTTGTACAGGTGTGGTTTAAGGGAGAAAACGCGTAATTCTGGTTCTTTTGTATAGCACTACATTCATGTTTGCAGAACGACTGCATTTTAGCAGAGGAAGCTATTCTAAATGCGAAATATTAGGAAAACCACTGAATTTGGAGACTGTGTTAAAGAAATTGGAGGACTGATGTGAGAAGGTGGCTTTATGAACACTGTCACTGGTACTTTTTTGTATGTGTGCTCCCTCTTTCTTATCTAGTCAGGTTTCTAAATTATGTTCTTCAATTTTTTAGTAAACCGAAGACAAGTAGAAATAAAAATCCTAAAGGTGTTTTTTCAGCATTCTGGGGAAAATCCTTTCTTGAGATTACTTGTTTTATCTGCCAGAAAAAGAACCTGCTTACCAGTTCCAGATATGCAGGTGAGGAGATGACTGCCGTACCTGGATTCTGGCTAGAACAGGGTCACAGCTTGAGTGGCTTAAAACCAGACATCTCTATGCTTTTGCTCTGTGGAGCCACCACAATCAAATTCTTCGTCTTTATTCCAAAATGTATCTTGAATGTTCGTTCATATGCCTGAGGAATAGGGAACAGAGCTGGGGGTGAAAGACAATCAGGTAAAACAAATTAGAAAGGGAAGGAAATAGAAGAAGGTAGATCCAAAGTAGTTTTCTCCTTCTGTCAGGATATGAGCCAGGGAAATGAGATGCAGAAGAAACTCTGAGTAGTCCTGCTGATAAAATTGAGATAATTTGAATGGCTACAGAATAACTGGGAGCTAGATCAGTGCGTACAGAAGAATGTTGAGTTGAATTCGTTACCCATAGTGAGAAATTTAAATTCCTCTCACCCAACTTAATGTGTGGACAGTTGTTTACTGAAGGATTTTTTTGGGTCCTTTTTAAGAACAAAATGTTAGCTTTTACTAAACATGAGGAAAATGGACTCAAATCTGAACGCTGCTACCGAACAACATTGAAGAACAATAATCTGTAGTTACAGCTTAGATTTCTTTCCCCTCCTCTCCCAAATACTGTGTTAGCATGATGTAGTTTTGAGGAGATTAAGAGCATGAAACATGGACAGGCAGTTTTTTCACCTAATTAATGATCAGATTTTCTAAGTGAGCTGTAGCCATCAGTGAAGCGCCAGAGCTTTCCCAGTTGGGTATGACCAAGAGCTCAAGCTCAAGATCTCCCAATTCCTTTTAGACAGTCTGGGCTTACTTTGCTGTGTTTTACAAACAGGGAGGAAGGTACAGAAAGCCCTGAACAACTCTGTGGGGAGTCAGGTGCTGTTGATAGCTTGGGATTGGTGCCAGTGATCAGACCCAAGGGGAAAGTGATGGGGAAACTGAGGCAACAAGGCCTCATCAGGGATGTGGGGGAAAAGAGTATATGAATGAGTAGCCTACCACCAGCTCCATTTTATCTCACTAGTGATGTTTGTTTTTTTCCCAGAGGATTTCAAGTCTTTATGCCTTTGGTGTTGAATAAAAATGAAAATAAATGGATGATGAGGAGACATCTTTTTGGGGCTTGTAGAAGCACAGCTAGCAGAAGTGTATTTCTGCTCTGCTCAGAGTCAGAGAGATGGTGTGGATGAACAAGTGTTCAAAGTCAGGTTGGATGGGGCTTTGAGCAACCTGATCTAGTGCAAGGTGTCCCTGCCCATGGCGGGGGGGTGGACTAGATGATCTTTGAAGGTCCCTTCCAACCCAAACCATTCTATGATTCTGTGATGTTGGATGATGTGTCAGAGAGGAGCTTCGTAACAAAACTGAACCTGAGTGCGCCAAAATGTATAGGGGGTGGCATACAGAAGCCAAGTGTCCAACTGTGGTGTTTCAGGTTAACTGAGAGATGTCAGTCAGATCTCCCCATGATTCCTTTGCAATGTTTTTCTGAATATGGCTTCCCAGCGCACCGAAAGCTGTAGAGTGTATGTATAGCCATATACTATATTGTATATACAGCCATATAGTGTATGTATATATACACCATATATATGTGTACTCTATATAAATATCATGATTTTGGGAAAAGTCTTGATACTTGGGAGTCAAAATGTTAACCAATTTATAATGGTGTATTTGTGTCTACCTTAACTATGTTCTGCTTATTTCTGTTTGCTTTGTAATAGCATATTTAAGTTATCTTGAGGGTATTGTTCTTCAGTTATGGTCTTGCTTTGACTTTATTCTTTCAAGTGTCTCTTGGACTGACATTTGACAATATTCGCATAAAATCGAACCTTTATGGGTCCAAGTCAGGAAAGAAATGGGAGGATTTCATCGTGTATTTTGACCTTTCCCATAAAATGTATAGGAATTTAGTAACTTGACTTCAGGGATGTTCTGAATACAACATCAAATGAAGTCATGAGTGGGACCCTCTTATCCTCTCCCCTCCCACTCATGGATTAAACCTCACCTAACACAAGTCTTCTCATCCAGAAATACTGGCATCCAAATCCTATTAGGAGAACTGACTTAACAGCATTTTTTGACCATTTGGGATATAGGGGTAAGGGGAATGACCTCGTTTTAGTAAATGTCGTTCCCTTTGTTTAAGACTTGTGTGGTTATGCCAGTAATGATGTTCTGCCAGGTGGAAGGCTGATGGGCAAAGGGGTGAGAGCCTGTTTATAATTTTCTTTAGTTAAGTAGAACTAGGAAGGAGAAGGCCATGTGTTTACACCTTATATTACACACACCCCCACCCCCCGTTTTAAGGAACACAGAAGTGTGGAAGAAAACAATCCTTGAGCCAACACAACTACTCAATGATTACATGCTGTTTTCCCCATTCTTCTGTTTTGTTTTGTCTGTGTAGATTAAAAGGTCTTTGTTGTATTAACTTTGGCCTGCAGATCTTCAGCCTGCTCTTTTCTGCCTGTAAACATGAATTGTTCCCTGGGCATTATAAGTAAAGAGCCAGGTTTCCTGTGGATTTGTATCCAAAGCGTGGTGCTCCCTCCTCCTTGTTTCCCTTCCTATACAGTATCCCGCTGCCATTTCACCTCAAAAATGCAAATGCGCATCTCCTGATGATACAGGTGGTATCCTTCCTGTTTGCTGTCTGGTGTTGCTAGTTGGTGCTTAATGACAGAAGTGAATTTTCCAATGTATTGTATAATTTTGTTGCATAATTCCTGCCCCTCTAGATCTGACTTGTGCCGGAATGGTGCACATATGATATACCTGTGTAGCTTTGAAAACGCTCACTGGATAATGTAATTTAATCAAATAGGATGGAGGGAAAGTAGTATATTTTCAGAAAGTAAGTAGAAATAATGTACCTAACCCTGTTAGAATCACCTGGAACCAAAACCTTCTGGTAAGTTATTTGGGATCTTATGGTGAAGCAGCAGCCTGCTGCATGCAATTAAGGATTAGCAATAAAGGAATGAAAGGATGCTTGTTTAGGGTAGGGGAGTAAGTTTTCTCACAGAACAGAGAGTAGCAGGGAGGAAGCTGCTCCTAGCTCCTGCAAAGCAGCAAGGGCTCATATTATAAAACCAACGGGCCTGAGGATGTGGGTAATCAATTAAAAAAAAAAAGTAATTTTCTTTACTCTTTCTCCTTCCTGAGTGAGATACCTCTTAAGAAAAGCTGTTTTAATTATTCTTATTCTGAATATTAAAATTAAATTAGTTTGGTGTTACTCTTCAGTAGTGGTGGAAGTAAAGGAAGATTTCTGTGACCACAGTCACAAATAGCGTATTTTTGTCTGATGTGCAAAGCTGGAAAACATTTCTAATGTGTCTCGCTAAGAAGGGAGAGCATTAAAAGTAAAAGTTCAAGAAATAAAATTGGTTGCAGAGATGCAGTGGAACACTCTGAATTTAGGCTACTGTCCTAGAATGTGAGCACTCTACCCCCAAATTTAGGTCTCTGTCCCTTGATGGTAGAGGGAGTTGAAATCATTCCACTCTGGCTAGTGGGATGTTTTCCAGAGCACAGACATTTAAAGCTGATGGACCCTCAGTAAATCCAGGACAAAATGGGTTATAAGGTTAAATGTATATACTGAAATGCTAAATTGACAATATTGGACTAAAATAATAAACAAATGTACGCATAGTACTTTGGATGGAGCATTCAGAATACTAAGTCTTTATGACAGATTACTCGAGGAGAATATTGAGCTCCCTCTGTTAAGTAAATGACCTCTGTTAGTGGAAAGCAGGAGAAAAATCACATCTGTGAAACCATGCCTGCCATAATGTCCTCCCATTCTCTTAGCTTCTGGTTCCCGATTTTGTTTTCAGTGATCCCTAAACCACAGAGTCAGGAAAGATGATTCCTGGGAGGCTTTTGGAAAACACATTGTAGTAGCAGCAATTCTCTCTGGAACTGAGCCTCTATGCGTGTGTGCAATGGTATCTTCTAGGATATGTCTGACTGCCGTACCTTGTTTTTATGGGCAAGTGACAATAGCAGAGGTGATGGTTTGGTTTCTTGAAGTGATCCACAGGATCGTAATCTTACAGGATTTGCTGGCAGGACTGCTCACCCGGCCGAAGATCAGCATCGAGATGCAAGGCTCCTGTTTGTGCAACTTGAAATGTACCCGAGAGATCAAAATGTTTGCCTTCCAGCAGCCAGTTCACCTTCCCTGCAGCCCCCAGCTCCCCGACACCCTTCCTTTGTGTGTCCTGCAGTCTTTATTTTTTTTCCCTCTTCTCCATGATTTATGTATTTACCAGTTGGTTAATGTAGCATGTATTTGCATAGGTAAGCCTGCTACTGAAAGTATTGATTGTTTCCTGAAAAAGCACGTAATGGGGTTGTGTTTCTAGCTAACTGTTCTTTAATAGCCAGTTCTCTGTCTGAATGAGTTGTGATAGCAAATGGATTAATTCACATGAGCTTACTTTTTTGCACAACTTACTTTTTTCTCCTGCCTCTCCAAGGTAGCACTTTTATCTTTTTCCTTTAATTAGAGCAGCTAGAAGAGCAGTAATAAACACACTTTCCTTTCCTTTGTGTTCACATCCTGAGCAGTGCAGAAATACCCTGTAGCATTCTCATAAGCATCTAAAATATTTGTGGAACTCTAGCTCAACATTTTTCTAAAAATGATGTTTATCTGGATTTCCTTTAATTCCATAAATTTGGCCTGCATCCGTACAGGGAGTCAGCACAAGTGTGCGAGGTAGGCCATATGGCCTGCCTGGGGTGGCGGGATTGAAAGTACAACAAAAATTGGAAGAGAAGCAAACAGGTTTTTCATCTGACTGGAGCAGTGGAAAACCTTGCAGCAACCATCCCAACATGTGCATATGCTAGATGCTCTTTGTTACTGCCTAAAACACAAACGTGAATAAATAATTCCCTGGTACTTCTTCAAGATATCAACAACAATTTCCTGTAGCACGGCTGACTTTCTGGGACTGCGCAGTCTCCGCAACCTAACTCTCTAGCCTTTAGAAGAAAATTAATTAAAAAAAAAAAAGCAGCTGCAAAAGTACAGCTTTGGGTCCAGAACTGTCTAGCTAAGGGCGGTGCCTGGCTGTTCTCCCTTAGGAGAGGGTTTGATGGGGAACATTATGATCCCTCCCCCTATCCTCTGGCTCTGTATAAAGGCCAAACAATAATAGTAATACTAACATTGCCATGCTGTAACTTCTGTGCATATCTGTACGCTTGTCTCTGGCTATACCAAATACTTTGTCTGTGATTAATAGCATTCCTTGCATAGAAACTTCTACAAATCTCAGCTTCATTCTTGATTTGATTTTTATACTGATAAATATAGACATAAAAAAATCCAGTGTGAACACTGGGTATTTTTTTTTCTTCTTCCCAGTATGTGTTTATTATTCATGAATGTGTTGCAATGTCCAAAAATATAATGAGTGACTCACAGAATGAGAAGAGGAAAAATATAGTTATAGCTTTTTAATGAGGATTCCTCAGCGGACTACAGAGTGTCCCAGTTAAGAAACCACTGTTTGACTATGTAAAACCGACCCAGTCCTTACTTTTATGTTCCTTCTGTGTGTATTTGCAACATAGTTTAACTTGGTATATATTTCTATTCATTCATTTGCCCGATATTTTTTTTCTGTCTTATATCAGGGATGACAAAATTCCGACATTAAAAACAAAACAAAAACCACAGAACAACATGTTTACAAATAGAACTGGATTTTTTTTTTTATTTTTTTGTGTGTGTTAGAAAGGAAAAGAGCAAAGGCTAAGTTTACTGTTACTGGCATATTAACATCTCTAATAATTTTAGATTGAGCTTGTATTCTTAAAAATTATCCTTGCAAGGACTCCAGAGCAAATATAACCATCCCGTTAAAGCAGCAGAGCTCTGAAGGAGTATAGTAGTGGGGGATCTGAAGCTCACCTTGTGGGATGATGTCCAGCGCTGATCTACTTCAAGAATCTACATTGACTTTCTTTCTGGAAAGATTGTTTCTCGTTCTTGGAAAATCTAACCTTTTCTTTCATATGTATGTTTTTTAATTTTAACAGTGTTTATCAATTTCACTTCATGCCTAATATCCCCTCACCTTTGTGCCTTTCTTGCACAATAGCTGAAAACCCATATTTGCTTATAAAGCTTTGTTTTGAGTGCAAATCCATAGAAATAGATAGGCGACCTAATACTTGTTTTTCAAACCAGCTGTACACCCAGTTGATCATTTCCTTTGGAAAGCTGTGAATCTAGCGTAATCTTACTGCAAGCGGGATTGTATAGCCTTGTATGATTCATTATATTTTTAAAGAATTTTCACGGCTGGCACACATACTGCGTGAGAATTTGGGATAAAAACATCATATTGCTATGCCCTTGCTGGTTCTCTTGGGATATCCAGGAATTATTACCATACAAAATTGAGGTAATTTTGGCTTTGTTTGTTGCAAATATGTTGTAGTGAGGTGTTCTGTACATAAAATAGCATGACTGTTACAGTGCATAGCTATACTTGGGCATTAATTAGAACTACACTATCTTCCGCCTTGTTTCAGAAACTGTTTCTGTCTTTTCAAGCAGTAAGCTCTTCTAGATTTAAAAAAAAAAAAAAATCCAGATAGAGTTACTCATTTGTTGGTATAAAATACATTCTCGGCCCATTTACTTCCCAGTCTTTCCATTAGTTGCCTTATTTGTTTTAGGGCCCGTGCTGAAACAGGGTCTAGAGATGGTATTTAAAGACATAAGGGATGTTGGCCTTTTTGGATGAGTTTAGTGATCCCGAATGGAGGACTGAGAAGCAGCAATTTGTAAGTGAGCTGGGTTTCAGGATGCAGGAGCTGTAACTGCCTATCCGAATGTGGTTAGTGATAACATTAGGTGAGGCACGATGATTTCTCCTGTCACCTGAGAAAACCAGGTGACGTTGCATTATTTTACAAACATTTGCAGATCGTGGTTTAATTCTTTCAGTTTTGTGATTTTGGGGGAGGTCTAAAGCCTGCTGAGAGTAGTATCGGCTATAAATTTGTCCTGTCCTTATTTTGATTTCTTGGTGTGACTGCCTCAGAGCTGTGGGTTTAGAAGTGTGACTTCTGCCGCACCTACTGGCAGGTGCATTTATAGGATGTTAAATGACTTTCAGTGCACTTTCCAGAACAAACAGGCAAGTAGCATGCGGAGGGAGGGTGGAACACAGCTAGCTCAGGTATGAGAGCCGTGGGTTAAGTGGCATCTTTGTCCCTTCTCTCTGCCTGCAGCACCGCCCAGGTAACATGCCTCGAGCTTTTTTTTTTCAGCTATTGTGCAATCATGTGAGTCTTAGAGTGAAAATTTACTTTAGTGCTGGGCCAGTCTAAGAAGTTCATTACCACTCTCCGAGGGAGGTCCTATGTCCTTTGCTGGCAGTGCTCATCACAGCCAGCCTTTCTGAGCTGATTCAAGGGCTGCCAACGCTCCCCACCCACCCGGGTCAGCTTTTTGCCACATTCATGTGTTTAATGGGATCAGTGGACAGTTTAACAGGTGGACCAGAACTGGTGCAAGGAGAGGATGGGGAGAGAAAAGTGTGGTCGGGGTTGGTAGAGAAGTGTCAGAGAGAAGCTGGAGCCTGCAGCTTCTGGCTGAGAGTGGATCAGAGATTATCCTGTGTCGGAGCTGTATTTACTACCTGGATTTTTGCAATTCTTTCCCTCCGAAGCCTGCTTGTCAGTAGAAAGGAGGATACAACCACATTTTAAACCATTCTCAGAAATACTGAGAAGCCTACTTCGCAGCAGAGGCAAACCCATAACAAAAGGAGGAAGGAAGGAACTTAAAAGAGGAAAAGTGACTATATAAGTAGATTTTCCTAGAGGCTTGTCATTTTTGGGATGTGACCTAGGAATACCTTAGAGGTGATCCAAGAAGAGTTTGTGCAAGGCTGTACAAGGTCAGGGGTTTGTAGCTGTGTGGGATGTTGCTGTGCTGCTGGCAAAGGCAGCCACCTTGCCAAATCTGCCTTCACTAGGAAACACTGGAGACAAACTTGGAAGTGTAAAATGGATGAGGTTAAAGCTGCCTGGTGCTCGGTTGTGAATCCATTTCATTTCAAACACCTCTCTCGCCCCTTCTGCTACCAAGGCATAATTTCTGGAGGCTTGGGAGTTTCCTGACCGCAGACTTGTGAAAGACACTCTTGTGTATTTTGAAAGAAGATGACATTTACTATCTGAAGGATTCCAGTTAAACACAGGACAGCTGGGACACCTTCCCTCCCAGCTTTTGAAAAGAACAGTGGCCTGTTCATACGCGCTTTGTTTACTACCACCTTTCCTTTCCTACAATTCAACTAAAGTTCAGAAGACCAGCACAATGAAAAAGTAGACTGTTTTCTCTCAAATTCATTGTGCTCTACTTTCAACCTATACTCAGCGTCCACTAAAACATCACTGAACCATACCTTTAAATTCCAAATCAAGAACTGATAGCTGCATGAGCTGCGCTCCAGGTATCCGAAACCCTGGGTTCCACATTTCTCCTTTGAGATGCTTTTTTACTGAAATCTCTGAAAATGCAAGAGGTTTGTAGACGGCAAACAGTCGTCTTAAAAATATCGGGAGTATATGGTCTGAATTTGTGATTAAGTTGTTAAATAACACAGTGATGAGAACTTTTCCATACCTAATGTCCTGTAGCAGAGGCTTCCTTTGGGGATAGGACTAAGTTATCTTATAATCTCCTGACGCAATTTCTCCATGTGTAAATATTTAGGTCATTATGCATCTGGCAGTGTTAGAAACCCACAATAGTTTCAGTCTGTGTTTTATGTGGCACCTACCACAGCAGGAGGTGCCAGTCCACAGATCCAAAGTACCGGGACAGTAACACCGTGATAGATATATATTACATTAAAAAGTTGTAGCAGTGCTACTACTGTATCTTGGTGTTTTATATAAGGAGAAAGGAAGGTGCAGGAGTTTGGGTGCTAACTCAAGACTTGGGTGAAGGCTGGTTCAAGTGTTGTCCTTCCATACACATACAGTGTGATCTTGGGCATGTCCATTGCTTCAGGTGTTCTTCCCTGCCATGCTTGTGAATGGGATTATTAGGATTTCCTTCTTACAGGGATGCCTGAGATTCAATACATTGCAAAGCTTGAGATACCAGGATCCTACAAAAACAAATAGGAAATGGAAGTTCCTTAAATAAGATTTTTATCCAGTCTTGAGCCAGAGTTTGAGGCCCCGAGCCTGTGCGAGTTGACAGTGTGTGCCCAAGCTGAGAGCAGGGTGGTGGAATCTCCTCTTGCAATAGTGGAAGAGGAGTTACAGCATCTTGAGCTGCTTTAGGAATGGCACCGCGGGCTCCCACCTAAATGGGGGCTTGCTAGGCTTCTCGTGTGGTGACCTTGTGTATAATACAGCAGGAAAATAAAAACCAAAGAGCTTTTAAATCTAAAGTCTGCTTCCTTTCCTTCATCAATATAGTATTTTCTCCTACCCAACCCCCATCCAAAAATGAAAGCTGAACACAGTCACAAACATCCCTTTCGGCCCGTTTTTATAAGACTAAAATGTATGTGTCTTTCAGGTGGGGCAGCATACCTCCAGAGCGCATCTCTCTGGTCTGTCCTCGCGTGGCTTCAGAGCCTCATGCTGTCCCTTGTGCAGGCAGGTTGCCGTGGTCCCCTCCTGTGCCTCATGGGGAAGTATCCCATCCCACTCTCATAGGCCTGGTAGCTTTCAAAGCCAGTTGAGAAGGAGGGACAGCGATTACCAAATCAGGGTGTGAAAAGAGAAGCGGCTTCCTCGGGGTCACACGTGAGGCCAGCAGAAGTGGGAGCAGCATCCAGGTCTCTGCCACCCCAGCCGGTGTGCGGCCCGCTGGGCTGTGCTGCTCCCCTCGGGGTGTAATTTGGCATGCGTTTCTCTGGGAGCTGGGGCCAATGGCAACGTGAAAATTGTATTATGCATTATTTATTTATTTGTGCAGCCTTAACTTTTCCACTGGTGGGTTCCACCCTCTGCCGCGCTGTGTGGCCGCACAAATATTTGCGCTGGGAAACTGGGGGGAGTAGCTCGGTGCAAGGAATATGCAGCCAGGATGGAGCGGAGGGCTGTTTAAATTGGCTTAAGCCGTGCTGTTGGTCAGTGTCTAGCTATGTCTTTTGGGCAAACGATGATCTAAGTTTCATAGAAATACTCATCCCAGCAATGGGCAAGGTCAATTCTTCTTTAAGGCGAAATTATAATTAGCAAGGAACCTGATACAGTTCCAGGGATGAACATCCACCTGCATTTTCTCGCTAAATATGTTTACATTTTACATATGCTTTTAAAAAAATACTGCTTCCAGATTTAGCTTAGAAACGGCGAAATGTTTGCATAGCTTGTGCTCAGACATCACTACGAAATGATTTTTCAATTTAGTTGATTGCTGGATAAGACTGTGTTGGTTTTTTCCCCTGTGAAACATAACTGTTAGACTTTCTTTAATAATGAAAATGGCACTCTCCCTGTGCCAATGTTACAGTTTCCTTGTAACCGCTGTGCACCTGGGTCAGATTTCTCCCCTCAATGCCCCATGATTTCCAAAGGGTTTTGCAGCACAAGAAACAAATACTTTTAGATATAAGACTGGATTAGAATTAAGTTGTTGGAGAGAGGGAAAATACATCTGTTGGGAGAGGTGGAAAATATATAGTGGCTAAAATAACATTGCAGTGTTTCTTCCACATGGTCTTTTTTCAACCGAGAAATATAACTGAAGACATATTTTGATAAAGAGCTGTAGCGAAGCTACTTTAGTAGTGACTTAATTGATACCTTTAGTCAGTAGGTCATAAAAAGTGTGCTGCTGCTTCTTTTCTGAAGATCTTCTGCTAAAGCAGGCTGCAAAATAACATGATAAAATACATCTAATAAAATTGTACCTGGATAACTGCTCTTTAAACAATAAACTGGGAGACAGTTTTGCCTTTGAGTGCCAGGCAGGTATCATAGGGACTGAATTATTTGGAAGTAAAACCCAAATTTTCTTCTTGGTTATTAAACTACTCCAACCAGTAGTTGGAGATATTAATGTCCATAAAACAGTAAGTTTTGCTCAGCGAACCACTTGTGGGACTACTGTTTAATTATTACTGGGGGGGTTAATGACAGCTGCACTTAATCATATTTGGAATTATTTCAATGTGTTTGCTAGAAGTATCTTCAGGTTTTTACTCACGTCATCCCTGCTCATTGCAAGGTTGCCTCTGCTGCTTTCTTTCCTCTCACCTGCCTCCCAGTTCCTTGCCCTGCAGTTAACACACTCCCGTTGTCTGCATGGGCTTGGGTCTTTGTGCCGTGCCTTCCCTTACGGCCAGCGGGCTGCTTTGGACTCTGCCCTTCTGGAAATTAGTGGAAAATGAATGCATGTGCCAGCCTGCAAACAGAGTGTGCGCTTACCCTTCCCACTAAAACAAGGCAGAAATAATTCTGTCCTTACCCTCCGCACCGTGTTTTTTAAGACTAAACTTCTGTTAGGCCTTTTGGTGCACCTGATGAGTTTGTAGAGCCCATCCGAAGCGCTTACGTTGCCCTCGTCTGTGCGCTGGGTGGCTTTTGGCATGTTGTTTGTTAGGCACAACAGTTGGTTTGAAGAACATAAGGAGCATACTGGAAATTTACTGGGGATCCTTGAGAGCCCTGGCTTGGAGTTAGATGCGTGTCAGCGCTTCGTTGAACACTGCACATTAACTAAATTTCCCTGAGCAATTTGGTCCCTCCTAAGTTTCGCTTTTTTCTGGGGTTAACCAGTTTAGTGTGAGATAGACGGCATGGGTAGAAAATACCAGATGTTCCGCAGAAACGTGTTTAATTATTTGTTACTCATGAAGAGGAGCTGGGTGGGATGTTACATAAGGTCTCCTAGGTTCAGGCGCGCAGATGCAGGCCGCCTCAGAGTCCAGAGCGATGGAGAGGGGAGCAGGGAGGGAGCCACCGCCATGACCCCACCGCCGGCGGGAGGC
>NW_008795018.1:1324237-1339962 GCF_000699145.1 Aptenodytes forsteri
GGGCGGGCGGCCGGCCGGCCGGCCGGCTGGGCAGGGGGGACTAGGCTTCCCCGGGCTGCTGGCCTCCGGTTGCCTCGACGTGCTGCCCGCGCCTGGAGCAGCCTCTCCTCAGCCGTCTGGGGAGGATTGCGGGGGAAAAAGGGAACTTCTGGTAAAGTGCAGGACCAGGGCGCGCTTGGGAAAAACAAAAAATAAATTGAGCCGCGAGTAAAAGCGATGTTTCGGGGCAGCAGCACTGTGAGCTGCCTGTAGCTGAGCATGTCGCTCCAGGCAAAGGGCACTGCGGCCGCTGCTGTGCTGCTCTGAACAGCACACTTCATCAGTGTTACAGCTGATTTGTAATTTTGCTGCATTTTGTAATTTTGTCGCCTTTGACGCGTGTGGAGGTGTCAGGCAGGCTGCTGATCTGACCCCTTCAGCCGCCGCTCAGCTGACTGTACAATAAACGAATATTTATTCCGAATCTACATTTACCTGGACCTGGTTAGCATGTAGCAGAGCATGGTCCAAAGCGATTTGGGCAAAGTGTTAGTAATCAGTACTGTGGCTTTGGGCACCTTTGCTCTGCCACTGCCGTTCGCCCGGTGTGGTCCCGAGCGACTTTAAAATGGCAGGTTTGTCGTTTCAAAGATGGATCGCTCTCTACGCCCGTGACCTTAAATTGCGGTTCTGTTTCTCTCGAAACAAACGCATTCAGGGGCAGCCGCTGCGGTGTCGTTTTAAAATAGAGGGAGTTGAATTGTTTTGTGCAGAAAAAATGGGCAGGTACTCACCTTTTCCTGAAAATGATTAAGAAACGATAGCAATGGGGATGGTGTACATGGCAGAGGGACAGACCAATTACAAAATGGGCTTAGTGGTAGTTGTAATGGGAGAAGAAAATCCTGGAGGTAATTGCGGTGTGTCAAATTGCTTTTTAAACTTTCAGTGCATGAAAACTAGCTTGATTCTCCTAATTACGTACTTCTGAACTCTAGCACAATATTTTGAAAAAGAATGAGTGTTTTCACCGTGTTCATAGTTGAACAGAAATGCAGGCTAATATCTTTAGAAGTTTTGTCTGAGTATATAACTTTGGACCCTATATTTCAGTCTTTCAGTTGAGAAATAAAGTTGAATATCTTCTTACTGAAAATGAAATGACAGGGAGCTCAAACTGTTGCGCACAGGGGAATACTTTCCCGTGTCATTTACTGTATGGAGCCTATATCTGAGAAGTATAATGGAGTCTTGCTTAATACTGTGATCGGTTTGCAGGGGAGGGAGAGAGGGAGGCAACCATTAAGTAAATGGTCATGTTTTGGGTGAGGCTGTCTCTTGTCTTCAGCCTTTCCAGTGTTCGCCTGTATCTTCCCTCTGCAACTTATGGTATGGTGTGTTTTTACCATCTTTTGATTTTATGTTTTGCCTTTTTTCTTTCTAAAAGGAACAGTTTTGCAAGGGCTTGGGAGATTTATTTGGTGCATTGTTTCGTGTTGAAAAATCCACAGAGGAAATGATAAAACTACAGAGGAACCACTTGGAAAAAAATTGTTTTGAGTTAGTGATAGAAGTTTTTTACTGAAAAATTCTTTAAGGTATTTGCATCTTCCTTTTTTTCATCATGAGTTTTATTTTCAGATCTTAGGGCTGAGGCAACAACTGTCTGCCGTGCTTGCAACTGGCAGAGCACGAGCCTCCCTTTCCTTACCTCTTTCCTCCTCTTCTTTCTGCTGTACCGAACCCTGTTGAGACATCCAGCCTTAAAAACTTGAGTTATCCTAAGTCGGCTCCCAAGCTGCAGCTGCTTATCTTGGCCAGAACACTTTTTGTGTGCTAAAGGGTAAGTAGCTGCTGCTGCTGCTTTCTCTCAAGCAGGGCTTCACAGAGGAGCAGTTCCTCTTTGAAGGCAAAGCTGCCATGTTCAGCCTCTCTTGCTGCTGCGCAAGGACTACGCCAGGGCTACAGAAGCATCTGGGGTGCAGTGGTGGAGCTAGGATAAAGCGATTGGAAAGTCCTCCAAGCCTTACAGATGACAGCTTGGACAGATCTTCTAGAAGGCAGAGAAGTGGATTAGAAGGGACAGAGAAATGGCATTAGTTTTTGTTGATTTTTATAGCTGAAGCCTGTGTTTGTCTCAAAAAAAAAAAAAAAAATCTTTGCTCCCCACACCCCCCCCCCCCTGCTCTCCATGGTGGCCAAGGTAGTCGCCTAACAGAATTCTGGCAGTAATAGGAATATCAAGAAAGCTTGCCCTGATACTCATCAAATTTCAAGCAAAACTGGGAGGACAGGGAGAGTAGTAAACTTGCCCCCTTCAGGGAGCAGAGTGCCTCAAGCGCACTTGCGGCAATCTTTCAAAGTGTGCTTAATAAGGTCTGACAATAGAAGCTAAAATTCCACCCTAAGGCGGGATCTTTCAGTTTGGATTGAGTTTGTGATTGTTGATAGATGAGCCATGGGAGTGGTATCATTAGATGCCAGTTAGCTTGAACATTATTTCCAGACCCATGCTTTTACAGAAGTGCCTGTTTTCTAATGTGCTCTTTCTTTTATCCGTTGAATATTAGAATTACCAAGTTTGTGATCTTGGCACTCAAATGAGAAGAAAAAAGAAGTAGACGTCCAGATTTGAAGAATGTTGTTGGCCTGGTATAGCCTGATGTTTCAGTATTGCTGCAAACTCATACTTCAGTGGTGTGCGTTACTCTTTGGACACTTCTGTGTGTATAAAAAAAAAATACATGAGGTGTGTAAGTGTACCCTTTTCTGTCTTTCCAGCACAGTTGTATTCAAGGGAGGGGACTACACTAGGACTGCGTTCGGTGAGTGGATAGAAAAGACTTTGTAAGAAAAACGCAGGATTGCCCTCTGTATCAGAGGAGGAGCATTGATATCCAAACCAGCTTTCGTTTCTTGCAAGCATTAGCAAAAGTTTCTCAGCTTTCGCTGGCAGATTTTGTTGTTTTCACTGACAGTTTTGGTAACTCGCTGGAGTTCTATTGGGTGTGCGAGGAGTAGCAAGGACTTTCCCCCCTCCCGGAGTGATTCAGCACAGGAGTGGCAGGAGGTGGAGTTCATGTTTCCAGCCTTGGTTACAATCCGCTCCGTAAGCACTGAAACTTTGCTACCATACGCTAGTGGTTTACTGTGCTTATCCTTTTAATGCCACTGATGTGCTTTAGAGATTATTTGCTTCCTTAAATCTTACTTAAATATTGCTTTCTTAAATCTTACTTAAATGTTCCTTCACAGATAAAGTAGTTGACAGAGACTATACGTACTGAAATTTTAAGTCTTTTACTTATCAAAAGTCTGCAGCAGCCATGTGAAAGGCTCTAGAGGTTCTCACTCTCCTGACCTGACGGGGCTAAGCTGTAGAGCTAAAAACGATTTATTCTTCAATATGGGCCTGTCCTGCGGCAAAGCTTCCCACTGTGTCAGCCTTTGTGCTAAAAGGATCCCATTAGATAGGGACTAAAGTTTATGCATTCTTACCTTGATGTGCTTTAGGCCTTAACTACCTACCAGCTATCTTCAGTGATGAATCGGATGGCTAGAGCTCAGGTCATTTATTTGTCCTTAAAGAGATCAGTCATCTTGGGTCACGGGTGACTTTGTACTAGGTTCAGGTTTGAATGTGAAAATGATAGCTGTTTTGTTAGCCCAGAAAGAACCTCCAATTCTTAAACTTGCATATAAAAATTATTTCTTTCTGTATTGGGGGGGAAAAATATTATGGTTAAGATGATTTGCTAGGAATAGGAATACTAAATACATAGGTTGGAAACTGTGGGAAAGGGTTGTCTTTACATGGATTGAATGTCACTGTCTGCTTCTATAATTAGACATTTTAGTCTATTTCTAGAACACCCTATATTTAACTCATCGTCAACATTTCTGTGTGAATATACCAAATAGATTTTTTATTTTGAGGGGAATGTTTTGTGCTTCTTGAATGGTTACCGTTAGTGTACTATCGGTCTCATCACTTCATTTGTGAGCTCCTTCCGCCTTTGCCTCACTTACCTTCTTGCATGGTAGTGGTTTGACTTCTTAAGCGGGCCCAGTATAAATGTCATCCCACACAAGACTGGGCTTCAGAATTGGAAGAAAGGGGTGAGCTTGGTTGATTCAAATTGTTGTCTGCTGTTGAGAGAAAAAAACATGTTAGTATATATTGTGGCTGCATATACTGTTTTGTCATGCTGTATGTTCCTCTAGAGTTACTTGTGTTTTTCATGGGATCTTTTGACGGAGTTAATAAAGCTGACAGGTTAGGAGAAAGCTACCTTGCTTTTATGAGCTTTGTATCAAGTCACTTCTGCTGTTCTCTGGTTCCTGGCTATCTCGGTGTTTATTCAGTTCTATATTGCAGCTAGGGAAAGAAGCAGCAAAATGTGATTGTGAAACTACGGTTACAACTTGTGATACGCAGGGCTGACCGCTGTCAGAAAATTAATGTTTAACTTGCTCTTCCAACCAGACTCAATTTCAAATTAAAAGCAAGTTGACAAGGATACTGTTAGTTTTCTCCTCTTTGCACGTGCTACCTGTGCTGCACTAGATAATTTTGGAGCTAACAAGAATAGTTTCCCAAGGACGTGATGGCATGGTTTGTTTTTAGTGGAGGCTGTCTTTCCGACTAGAAGATGACCCTCTTAGGAAGAGCTTTCATGAAAACTGTATCTTCAAGGCACCAGGGCTTGCACCTTGTCTGCTGAAGGCAGAATTTTGCCTGACATTGGCCTCAGAGGTGGTGGTTACGTTATCCACTCCCATCCTCTTGTTACGTTTGCTGTTTTGTGCTGTTATTTTCCCCACCTCTCCAGAGCCTCTGTACACTATTTACTCTCTGTAGCTATTCAACCTTTGTCACGGTGCCTGTAAATTAAGCATGCGAACGAGGGTATTAGCTATCAAGAAAATAATTACAGAAAAGAAGCTTACATGCCGTGGAGTGCAAAGGGTGGCAAACGTGCACAAATTGCAAGAATTTACTTCCCTGTCTCGCGGTGCCTCTGAACCAGCTTGTCGAGAGCTCTGTGAGCCCAGCAAGGGGCTCCAGGTGCCCTTGGTGGTGTGCTACTGAGAGGCTGCCATCCTGTTTTTTTCAAAAAAACAACCAACTTTTGTTTATTTCAAAAAGAGAAAAGAAGGAACTGTAGAGAGGAAGTATCTGTTCGGGGACTTTTTTTCTTTACAAAGGTGGTTTAGACATATGAATGAAAATGAAACTTTCTGTGTTGAGAAACAGTCTCAAGTTTGACTGCTAGGGATGGCTTGTGGCATTTTTAAACATACTGGCTCTTTTCTATTAAAAAACAGTATATTTCTTTTAGTATCAGCTAAAAGCAACAATGAAGTAAGTTGCTTTTGAAGCAACTAAGTGAAATACAATTTTAATTTGTCTGATGGGGCCATAATATAGAAAGCTGTTAATTTAGACCATTTAAAAATGGGCTGTGGAGGGATTTCCTGAGAAGAAAACGAAGAAGAAAGTTACTGTTGGTAGAATATTTTCCTAAATGTGCACTTCTGAAAGACGTATGTCTGATTATGAATGCTTGATGTAGTACAACGTTCTACCATTTGTTTTTATAAAAAGCTAATTATCTTTTAATATGGTCCTTCAAATGAGCTGTGTTAAATGTTGTTTCAGTGGTAATGGACTAGAAATAATTCTCAACAGTAAGAAATGTCAGAAAATTTTTGCCAAACTACAAGATAAGGGCTCAGTCCTACAAATGTTTTGCTTAAAAATAATAGGGATATTTGCAGAAAAGGTTTAATACTTTTGAAGCCACGTTGTTAGAAAGGGTACATTTTGTGTCTAGATTCTAATATTCGTAATGTTTAAAGCTTCTCTTACGGTTGCCCTGCGTTCAGGTGGACTTAGGAAGCATTTTGTTAATTTGTACTGCCAGGCTTTGTAAACAAAAGAGCTGTGATGACATTTTATTGATATACTGTGATTTAAAATGTGTGCATTTGAGGAGAGAGACGGTAGCAGTTATTAGTTGCAACTAGCTAGCTGGGTAAAATAGCTGCTGCCCTGAGAGAAGAGACCCAGAACCACTGATCCATACATGCTGCACGGATGCAGCATGTCTGGGGGGAAAGAAAAAAAAAAATCAATGGGAAGTTTTGTGGGTTCATTTTTGCTGCCTTACATGAGGATCTCTAGGTGGGGTGAAATCAGGAAAAAAGAAGACTGCGTGGAGAAAGCAGCTTGCTTTCTGACAGAGGCTGCCTTGGAAGAACCTGTTATGCTGTCTGTCGTGAACAAGCCTGGTATTTACTAACTGGATGGGAGAATGATGCTAGTGCCTCGATGCTGTCTCCGGTATCTCCACACACTGTGTGCTTACACAGCTTACATGCACACTGAAGGTGCTTCAGCCTCACCCCAGCTGCTCATTTTCACTCATAAGTGAAGGTTGCATGTGTAACTGTCCCGGTCGCTTGGTGGCACATCCTGTTAAACCCATGCGGCAATGGTTTACGTGGATATGCCCTGGAGCACAGAAGGGAGGTTTGGACTGAGCAAGTTTTACTCTGGTAATGAACTGTCCTGGAGGTGATGGGTTGTAAATCCTTAAACGGCTCATTTAGCACGTGCCCAGGCCCTTAGCTTGCCCTTAGGTTCTTGACTCAACAGTAAGCTGCACTAGTTGAGCTAAAGTTGCAATTTAAACTCTAGACATACGTTTTTGTGAGCATACGAACTTGCACCAGTCTAATTTAATTTAAAATGTACCCTTAGTGAAACAGTTAGAGGTGGGCATGATTGTTCCTAGATGTTTCCATGGCGGGAGTACTCATCCAGCGGCCTCAGTGCTGCTTGAGGGGTGCCACCCTCATTTTTCCTAACTGACAGCATAGTTTTTTCCTAGTGTTCTATTGCCCTCCCCTCCCACCCGCCGTCCAAACTGTTTGTGTGAGCAACGCCTTGTCTGGTTCTGCTAAGGTGAGCCAAGTTGGCAGTTCAGGTGTCCACACCATGGGAAGTTGCTGGGCTGGCTGACTGAACCAGGTTAGGGATTGATTTTGGAGTGGTGGAGCTGGGGAGCTTGTAAGAGCTGGGGTTGAGAAATAAGGGGGAGGATGAAGTAGCACAGTTGTCCTTGGAAGAAGACCATTGTCCACGGCCAAAGCTTCGACGAAGTGGTAATTAGGACAGTTAACTCTCTTCTACAGGTCACATCTAAACTCTCTTGAAAACTTGTTTTCCAAATGAGTTGTCTGAACACCACAGCTAGATACTTCTGATTGAGGGGAAGAGTGTGTTAACTAATAAATTAGATTTTGCCCAAAATTATGTAGAGGCTTAAGTCTTTTTAATATAAAATAGGAGGAAAAGGTGTTTGCTTGTTGGTTGGGGAACGTGCAAATAAAAGCTTTTGGTGGAGGGAGAAGCTTGGGCTTTTTTGTTCTTTTTCCTTCTGGCAGAAGAGAGGGAAGGAAACGCAGGGATGAGAACTGCACCGCTGCGTCTTTTTGAAAGAATGTTAACTTCTTGCTTTGTTTAAAAATATTCTAGTTATTCCTGTCTGCTAAATCAGGTTATTGAAATGAAATGATGACCTTTGCTCTGAGCCTGAAACAATACAGGAGGAAAGCAGGTGTTTGGGAAGATTAAACCTCTTACCTCAGCTAGAAAATGTTCAGATAGAGCTGAAGCTCTAAGGATGCCATATTCTTGCTGAGGCTAAAAATGTAAGAATGAGGAAGAATTTTATAAGTTGATTATGGTCAGTTGCCAAGAGCAATGCTGTGATAAATTATTAACTCATTGCACTGTACTGCCTCGTAGTGCAAACAGAATAGCTGGTTATTGTCAACTTGGTAAGTCAACACTAAAAAATTCCTTGGTTATCTGGAAAATGTCTTCTTTGGGGTGTTTATTAAAGGGACACTGTAGGATTAAAAATCATGTTCCCCTCTATTGAAGCTGGTTAAAACAAACAGAAAACCGTGAAGGCAGTTTCTTTCTTGCTGTCCAGCGAGCCTGGTCACAGTGGGTGTCGATCAGCTCGGTTTCGCTTTTGCTCCTCTCTCTATATGGCGCTTCGGTGAGGTGTGATCCCTCCTACCTCCCCAGAAAACACACCGGTAGCAAGGCAGTTAGGCTTCTAGTTGCAGAGACATGAGACAAGTTGACTCATAGCTGTTCTGCAGGAAAAGCAGTCCTGGGGAGACCACTCCTCCCCTGTTAGCTGTAACCGAGTCGGAGGAAGAAATGCAGGGGGGAGGCTGTTCGGAGTGTGCGGGTGCCTTGCTGATGCCACGCAGCAGCAGCTTCGAGGAATAAATTTTCAATTTTGTAAGAATTGAGACATCCTGATTTTTGTTTTGCTTTTATAAATATAAATACCACAACATTTACCTTTCCATTTTTGCTTAAAATATACAGAGCTTGAAAACTTAGACGATCTTAAGGTGCCTCAAAATAATTTATAAAAGAACACTCCCACCCTTATTCTAGCCCTATGCTTGTGTTACATTAATTCTTTGGCTAATTTAATAGTGTATAATCAATATAATAGAGATGATTATGCTTGTAAATAAAACTTCTTTGGTGTTATGCTTAGAGCTAGTACAACAGTAATACACCATGAAAATAAATACATATGAGAACTTTGAAATGTTTGCTGTAATAAAATCTGTAGTTCATTAGCAGGACACAGATGAACTTTCAGGGTTTAAAAGAATATCCAGCTTGAGAGTAAACCATTTCTGCATCAGTGTCAGCATCTGCCACCCTGGTTTTCTTAGGAAAACATTGAATCCTGCCAGTACATGTTGCAAGATATGACCAACGTGACTTACAAACTAAGAAGCAAATCTACAGAATGCTGTTGGCCACATAGCATTGTTGGAATCTGAGATGGAAAACACTTTTTTTTCAGTTGTAAGTCCTTTTGCCAATCCAGCAAAATTTAGTAAGGTTCAGATCATGCTGCAAGGCTTTTTTGTCCAGAAAGGCTTTTGAGCAACCATTACTTTGTATCTTTTTTTAATTTGTTGGCTGCTTGGGGTTACTTGAGTATTTGTCAAGGGTGGGACTTGTGTCTTAAGTGGACGTCAGAAATGCTGCAGAGGCAAGCTTCTGCTACAAGTTCTTCCACTGGCTTTCTGTTAGTGTCTGATGGGTCCTGGTTTAGGGCTTTCGTTCAGACTTTCAAGGCATGAAGGGGACAAGTGCCCAGTGACATGGAGGGGCATAGTTTGTCTGCTGAAGCACTGGACAGCTGCGGTTCTCTGGGATAACCCAGATGGTCACAAAGCTCAGATGGGAGCATGTGAAAGCATGCTTTGTTGGAGGAACCTAGTTACAGAATCGGTTTCTGGTTAGAAATGAGGAGAATTTGGAGCCTGGTCGTTTTCAGGAAATTGCAGACCACTGACTTTGATATGGCTGTTCTATTAACAGTGCCAGTCACCATGTGAAGGCATTTTTATTCCCAGCTGTTCTGGGATGGGGATGGAGAGCACCTTAGGATGGAGAGCCTCAGTTCCGTAAGGGGTAAAATGTGCCAGAAACTCCATGAAATCCAGTGAAGACTTTTTTACTGCTTTTAAGTTTACGCAGAAAATGCTCCTAGACTGTAGCAGTAGATGATAGTGTTAAATCTACTCGATACCTACCGGTTGATATATTTCCCAAGTTAATTACACGAGTGACGTGTCTTCTGTTGCTTTAGTTGGCAACCCTGCAGATATAGCTCAAAACTGGTTTTCCTCAGTTTTATACCACCAGTTAGCCATTGGTGGAGGAAGGATATGAGGCCATCTTAATAATTTTTCATCCTACCTGGAAGTATAGTTTTTAGGCTGGCTAAGGAGAAGATGTTTTCTGACAGGTGGCATTATGGGGTAATCGATGAGACTGAGCAGAAGACTACTTAGAGAGGGGCTGAGTATAGCATATTGCTTCTTAGATAGATACCGTAGAAATTACAGCTATGCTGGAGTTTCTGCTTTTCACTGAAGTTTTGCTTTGTCTAGCAGTTGATTCTTTGCTTGATTAAGCCATATTAATTCTTGTGCTTATCCTGTTGGTACTAAATGCTTCTTCAGCGTTTCAATTTTGTGGTAGACTTAACAGGTGTTACTCTAGGTATTAGTGTTAGAAAACTGTAGGTCATCTAACCTGTCCCATTTTCTAGGACAGGGTGGTCCTGTTAGGTAGATGTGCTGGTGCCATATTGTCAGTGTGGTTTCTGCCAGTGGTTGTGGTTCATTTCTGAAGATTTCTGCTTGTTTGCTTCTTCATCTGTTAAGTCAAGTAACTTGGTTTCTTGGTGGTGTGCAAGCCCGTTTGAGGAAAGCCAGACTCTAAAACCTCCAGAGCTGACTTGTGTGCTGTCCTGGGTCATGTTGGACGAGAACATGCCACCAGCGTTTTATACCCCGCTTTGGTGGCCTTCTGGGGCCACATTTCAATGCACTTGACCTGATTACTTTTTATCCATCCAGCTGGTTGGCTTTCTGTGCGTGGGCCTAACTTATTTAAATTTTTTCTTTTTTTTTAGAAGGTGTCACAGAGTTTCTCTCCCTCGTAGGAGGCCACGGCCCATGCAGGAGGACAGGTGCGCTCAGTGACAGGCGCGTGGGGGGGAGTCATGGCTGTGCAGGCAGGAAACACTCGTCACTGGGTCCTGGTATCTTCGGCTGTGTTTCCTGTCGGTTAAACCACGAGTAGGGGAGCAGATGCACCCAGAGATGATGACTCCGCTGTCTGCCCCGGGCAGCCATTGTGTAACAAACTCTCTTCTCAAGAACGTACTCGTGCCTGTATGCTTTTGACTTTGTTATCCGTCGGAGACCCTTCTTTAGATACCTGAGAGTAAAGGTCAGAATTTAATTAGTTCAACAGAAAGCAGTTCTTGAACTCTTGAAGCATGAACTGTAAAAGAGTAACCATGGGAGTTATCCTACCGCAGTGAGAGCTGAGGTCCAGTGTTACTTTTTCTACTGCTACCAGTGTAGGAGTTTTTAAATGCATATGAGAAACGGACAGATTCGGCGTGAAGTCATGCAATTTCATGAATATCTTTCTGGGCAGATAATTGCCACGTTACTTGACCCGGTGAGTTTTTATTGTAAGATCTTGTGATCTTTGGAGTGAATTTTTTTTTTAAAAATTATTACTAATTTTTTGCATTTTAATCCACTTGTGGATCTGTGTGTTTCTGAGGCAACTCTGGCTTTCAGTTAAACAACTTGTAACAAGTGCACAGAAAAAAGCACATAAAACCTTCTATTCTAAAAGATGTAATGTTTTTTAACTGGGTCTTATGATTTCTGAAGATATGCATGTTATTACAACATAGTTAATTTACTGAAGCTAGAACTCTAATAATACCTTCCCCAGCATCAGATTTTAGAGAACTGAGTACTCTGCACATCAAAATTATGTTAGAACTGAAACTGTGTGGATTCATTTCAGCCTTTTTGCTTGATTTGATGCTCTTTTCTTTCTCATGTGACAGCATAACTACCAGAATATTTTTTTTTCCCTTAGACTGTTTATTCATTGACTAGCTAGCATTGAGTAGAGATGTCTTTGCTGTGTCATAAAATGTTTCTGTACTACATGTTCTTTAAAATAGAGGTGCTCAGCCTGAGGGGCACATCGTCTGGGTGGGGAGGAGTAGAAAGGTTGTAGGGGCAGTGAGATTGGATGGGTAAGGGGTTTTAGGTTTGTTTGTTTGTTTGTTTGTTTGTTTGTTTGTTTGTTTGTTTGTTTGTTTGTTTGTTTGTTTGTTTGTTTGTTTGTTTGTTTGTTTGTTTGTTTGTTTGTTTGTTTGTTTGTTTGTTTGTTTGTTTGTTTGTTTGTTTGTTTGTTTGTTTGTTTGTTTGTTTGTTTGTTTGTTTGTTTGTTTGTTTGTTTGTTTGTTTGTTTGTTTGTTTGCTTGTTTGTTGTTTTTTTTCTCCTGACTTCCCTTGGCTTATGAAACACACTGTGCATCGCACCCTGCGCGAGAGGTGGGGAGGAGATGGTTCTGCGCTTGGCAGAAGAGCTGCTTTTGCAGAGGCAGGCACCGCTCATAGCTCTCGGCGGTGCCTTGACCCTGAGGGAGCAGCTCCTGGTCCCCCCGCGTTTCTGCAGGGCCAGGAGCTGGCACCACAAGGGCAAAACTCTGCATTTTGCCTCTGTGAAAGGCACCAGCTCTCGCATTTCTAACATAGCTGCACTGGAAGCTTTTCACAGCGACAGGATGCTTCTGCTGACCTTTCTGCCTTTCAGTTTTGAGCACCGTTTTTCTTAGTACTGTCTTGTTTGAGAGAGGAAAGGTGCAAATGGGGCACAACCCTCTGGGGGGAACACACAGTAAAACCTCCACACAACTCTGCCTGAAGTCTGTCGCATCTTGAAAAAAAGGCATAGTAGTGGTTTTTTTCCCCCACCCACCCACAATTCTGGTATTAATTTATTGTATCTGTGATCACAGCAAACCACTAAGACTTCATGGAAGTAGGTAAAATGTTAGGCAACAGAAAACAAGAAAAAGAAAGGAGGCTGGAGGATAAATGAAGGGATGGATCAGAAACTAGGTAAAGCAACCTCTCCCTGCATTACCTTGTTTATGGTACTAGTTAATCTTCCACTTTAACCTCAGCTTTCCCTTGTTTTTTGGTTTTTAGGTGTTTTTTTCTTTCTTTTTTCTCCTGACTGTGTACAAGTTGAATGTCGTGCTGGGAGAGGAAAGGGTAGGGTAGAAGTGGTAGATAGAACGTTTTTTATCTCTGGTTTCTATGATAATTTGCAAGTTTTCGTAACAGAGCTGATGTCTGCTGAGGAGCTTCTTGCATGATGAGGCTGTTGTGCTGCGAGAAAGGCTGGAGTGCTTGCTTCAGCCACACCGTACACTTGTTTTCTGAGACCTAAATGAAAATGGTCAGAGGGCTGGAACACCTCTCCTGTGAAGAAAGGCTGAGAGAGTTGGCGTTGTTCAGCCTGGAGAAGAGGAGGCTCCGGGGAGACCTTATTGCAGCCTTTCTATTTATAAAGGGAGAGAGACGTTTTACCGGGGCCTGTAGTGACAGGACAAGGGGCAATGGTTTTAAACTGAAAGAGGGTAGATTTAGATTGGATGTAAGGAGGCCGTTTTTTACGATGAGGGTGGTGATACATTGGCACAGGTTGCCCAGAGAAGTTGTGGATGCCCCATCATTGGAAGTGTTCAAGGTCAGGTTGGATGGGGCTCTGAGCAACCTGATCTAGTGGAAGGTGTCCCTGCCCATGGCAGGGGGGTTGGACTGGATGATCTTTAAAGGTCCCTTCCAACCCAAACTATTCTGTGATTCTATGAATTGAGGCCTGGATAAACTCCTGATAATTTAGGCAAGTCAGATAAGTGACTCAAGGAAGGGCCTTTCATCTCCAGGAGATGCAGCCCACCTTTCCTCCCATTGATTATAGGGAAAACTTAGAGCAACCAAAGTCCTTTCTTACGGAGGTGTTTGAGGTTCTTAGAATTAATCTGAATTTAGAGGACTTGATTGTCAGGAAAAATCCTACTTTTGTAGGTCAAAGGGGGAAAAGCTGTCATAGGAGGAAATTGTTTCCTGACAGTAGAAGCCGTGTGGGTGCATGTCTGCTCGACCCATCTCCAGTGTATGACGCTGTCAGGGTTTCTCTTTTGGGAGGCACAGGTGGACTTGTGCAATGGCCCCATTCAGACAGCACCTGAGAGAGAGGGCAAGTGGATGTGTGTGCGTGGGCGCATGTTTGCATGTACATGTTTGCCTGAGTGAATAAGGATGTGGGATATGATGGTGCCTTTGCCTTTGAAGTCTACATAGCAAGAGTGGTCATGAGCCAACAAGCTGCATATCAAAATCTTTCTGAGCCTGGGTGCTGTAATATCTGTATTACTTGCTCTGCGGAGCTGAGGGGAGGTAGAAAGAGGTCTCCAGGTTTGTGAGCCAGTGGCTGCGGCAAGGTTGCGCTGCTTTCTGTTGCAGGATGAGACCAAGTTGGGCACAAAACTCAGTCCAGGGTGACCGGGCAATTTTGTGTTTTCCCCAAGCGATTTGGTTCCCCCCAGCCCTGCTGCCTTGCTTCCCCCTGCAGCTGTGGAGTCAGGCTGGCACGTGGAGCCCTGTGGTAGGGGCTACAGCTGGATGGCACAGGGACGCGCGCAGCAGCCACCTCTGATGCCTGATTTAGTTCTGCAAAAGACACAGGAACTTGAATGATGAAATGAGGAAGAGGTGAGGCTTGAATTTCTCTACACCTGCTTTGTGGGGGCTCTGAAACTTTCCAGAATACCCTGATTTTGTAGGTCTTTTCATGTAACACTCATAAATTCTGTGTTTAGTTCATTAGCAGTGAATTCCTGTGTTCCTGGGAGCAGGTGTGTGCTCATATGAGAGTGACTTAGGCTTCAGTGCAAACATTTCCCCAGACATTACGAAATGAGAAATACTGTCCTGTCCAGACGCTGCCTTCCCTGGAGGGACCTTTGCAGACCCTGCTCTTTTTCCACGTCACTCTTAAGAGAAATCTTTTTGCCTTTTTTTATTAATCTTGTTGGTCTTCAACTCATGTTTCATCACTGTTTGAAACCCCATGGTGGGAATTGTTAGTCTAGCAACAAGTCAGGAGATAATTTATATTCTTTTAATAGCCAAGTTCACTAGTTTGAAATTCCCCAGACAAATAGTCTCCCTTCTTAATCCCACCCCATGCAAATACTTTAGAACATAAAATTTAAGCTACGCTGATCTGTAAGAAGAAAAATGTACAAATGGCATGGGAATATTAGTTTTTGACTTATTCTACATAGCTGCAAGTTAATGTATTTATTACTGTAATTACGGTAAGCATCATGAAGCACACACATTTTCAGAATAATCTGAGTGAATACATTGCATTTTAGACTGCATTAAAATTGGCAGCTTAAAAAGTATTACCTAACTTTAATTATGGCTTGAGTGAACGTTCTCCACTGTAACTGTGTAAACGATCTCAGGCCTTGCAGAGGTTTTCAAGGCATGATTTTAGATGCAGTATTCTCTGTTTGGTTCTTTACCTAAGATTTGTTTTTCTGCAGACATTTACATGAATCAGATCTGTTACATGTTACGTCCTGGATAGATGTTCAGTACAGCAGAAATGCCTGTACTCTTCATACTGTTAATGCTCCTTCTCCAATTTAGGCAGCCTTCAGCATGCCATTGATCTAACCCAGCAGCAGCTTTTGGTGAAAGGTAACACTGAAGAAGTAGGTGAAGGGCATCGTTTTAAAAAAGGCAGCTTGTCGGCTCGGGAGATGACTACTCCTGCTATGCAGGCTTAAAAGGCAAAGGCACAGGCACCGGCACCATCATATTCCACATCCTTGGACTTGGGGTACTGGTGGGTGAAAAGCTGGACATGAACTGACAATGTGTGCTTGCAGCCCAGAAAGCCAACTGTATCCTGGGCTGCATCAAAAGCAGCATGTCCAGCAGGTCGAGGGAGGTGATTCTGTCCCTCTACTCCGCTGTGCTGACCCCCCACCTGGAGTACTGCGTCCAGCTCTGGAGCCCTCAGCACAGGAGAGACATGGACCTGTTGGAGCGGGTCCAGAGGAGGGCCACAAAACTTGTCAAATGGATGGAACACCTCTCCTATGAGGAAAGGCTAAGAGAGTTGGGGTTGTTCAGCCTGGAGAAGAGAAGGCTCTGGGGAGACCTTATTGCAGCCTATCAGTACTTAAAGGGGGCCTATAAGAAAGATGGGGACAAAC
>NW_008795018.1:1340179-1366881 GCF_000699145.1 Aptenodytes forsteri
CCCAGGGCCTGTAGTGACAGGACAAGGGGCAGTGGTTTTAAACTGAAAGAGGGTAGATTTAGATTGGACATAAGGAAGAAATTTTTTACACTGAGGGTGGTGAGGCACTGGCACGGGTTGCCCAGAGAAGCTGTGGATGCCCCATCCCTGGAAGCGTTCAAGGCCAGGTTGGATGGGGCTTTGAGCAACCTATCTAGTGCAAGATGTCCCTTCCCATGGCAGGGGGTTTGGACTAGATGATCTTTAAAGGTCCCTTCTGACCCCGACCATTCTGTGATTCTGTGAAAACAGCACAACCATTCAGTGAGTGTCTGACTTGGCAAACACCTGGAACCTGGACGTAGATGATTACCTTTTGAAAAGCTGGCTGAAATGAGACAAACATATCCAAGAGGGAAATAAGAGAAACATAGAAGTGTTTGCCTCTGAAAACAATATTCTTAAAGTATATCAAGTGAGTTAATGCTGAAGATGCCAATAGGGGAAAGAAGGAAAGATCATGACAAAGATTGGGAATGAAAAAACCCAGACCTACGGTCTCTCTGCAGGGGTGAGGAAGTCATCTCAGGAAGGTTTAGAGACGAGACAATTCTGTTCCTTTTTCCGGGTGCAATGGAGGTATATTCAGTGTGTCTACATTAGGTGAGATTATTGGGATAACCTGCACATAGAGCTCTTTGTGCTGTGCACTCCACGCCCATAAGTAGTTGGCTGTCTAGTAACAAGGTGGTTTGTGTACCAAACAAGTTACAGCGAGAGCCTAGGGTTCGGTGTTTTTTTTAGCTTTGTTTTGTTTTTTGAAGTCCCTCTGGCTATATAATACCTTTTCTAACAAAGGCCACGTCCCTCTCTCCTTGTCTCTGCATGCGTGTGTTGGTGCTTTCTTAAAAGTTTCCAATCTCAAGTTCAGTTTTAAACTAATGTTTTGAGAGTATTCCTTGAGTTCAGAGCAAACTGGTTGGCGGGTGACTTTGCTCCCTTTCCTGCATGCTGCAGGAGAGTTTACTAATTGTGTTTACTTGAGCATATCTGGAGTATTTTGTTGCTTCTTGCCTTTCTCCGTGGTGAGCTGTGACCAGGAACGCCGGTACGAATTACCCATGCAGAAAGCACGTACCAGCTCAGAGCTGTGACTTCTTGTGCTGAGGGAAAATGTACAGTTACAGCCTTCTACCCCAAATGAGCCTTAGCCCTTCTGCCTGTGAGTTTAAAAGCTTAGCTCCCTCATTCTATGATTTTCAATAAATTTAAATATTTTTTTTGTTAGGCCTGTAGATGACACATGAGTTACAGCTGCAGTGATCTGTAAAATATGATAGACTAGAAATCAGGCAGAAGAGTTCACCTCAGAAAGGAGTAACAAACCCCATGCCTTGGTTTGGGAGACTATCTTGAAGGTGTGGAGTTTGTTTTGGTGTCCCATTTAAGAGAACAAGTCTATCATGGCCTACATGAATTCTTCTTACATGAAAGCTGTCTGAGCTACAGTAAAGAACCTGATTCAGCCAAAAATAAAGTCGAATGCACTCATACTAAAAAAAAACCAGTTACATTAGCAAAGACAAACAGTGGGGAAAAAAAACCAGACTGGTCAGTCCTGGAGGTTAGTGGGAGGGTGTTCATGAAGTCTGACTTCCCTGTCTGCAACTGTACCTTATCAATCTGCCTGGCTGTAGGTACTTTGCACCTCTTCTTATATTACCTTTCATTCCTGTTTCTACAGGCTTTTTTGAATCAAGTATTTCTGCTTGTGAAATGTTAGGAGGTGTTGTCACTCACTTTTGGGTTGGGCTTTTTTGTTGCTTTTGGTTTTTTTTTTTTAATCTGTATGAAAGCTTAGTGCAAACATCAGCTTTGTGATTTTGACGAAGTAGGAGATTTGTCTTAATTTTTCTGAGAGATTTGCTGATGGAGATGTGTCTCTCCTGTCCTAACCTCATAAATAACTCCCTGGCTGTGTTAGTAATAGTATTGGACTCTCCAAGCCCTTAAAACCAAAAAATTCACAGTACTACTTGTCTTAGTTCACTCATCAAACAATTTCAGAATGAACTTAGAAGAAAAAGTAATCTTGATGGTCGTGGCTGAACAGGTGATAAAGTGGACCCTTGGGGATGTATAAGGAAGGTGAGGTGTGTGTTGGGGCACCATATGGGCACTGTGCTCTGTCTGATTACAGACTGGAGAAAACAGGTCACCTCTTGCCTGGTGCGAAAAACCTCACTGATGAATTCCTGTGGTATAACCATTGGAAATGCGTGACTGAGAACTTCATTTCTTATATTTGTGGGTAAAGTTAAATTGTGATTAAAAAGCTTCAGGCACAGTTTGCAATAATGTGTTTTAACTGATAAGTTTTATAAATAAGAAAGACTGAAAATCTGATGTTTCTGTCTATATTTTACCCGCGCATCATTGTTAACCACAATGCTAACTTAAATATAAATGTTAGTGCTCTTCTAAATCCAGAGCTAGAATCTCTCAAAGACCGAAACACTTGTTTAACGCTGTGTTAAGAAAGCAGCTTATGGTGTTAGTTGCATTGCTCTGTGATCTGGGCTGTACCATTTCTTGACACGAGCCCTCTTAGCCATTTATTTTTTGCTTTTCTTTGATTGGGTCTGTGATTCTTGTCTGAAGGGTTAAAAAGTTAGTTAAGTAAAGATTTAGGTTAAAGCAGCATGCAAATAAAACTCTTCTTGTGTGTTTCATCCATGCTCTCTGAGTTGGCTCGCTTTTATGAGTGTAATGGTGTGAGTATTACCTTATATTCTCAGCTTTAGCAAAATGGACCCCTTGTCCCAAGAAGGAGGCTGCCTGAACAACCCTGGGTGAGTTGTAAGAATATACATACTTATTTGTTAAGTCTCCGTTTAATTCCGAGGTGTATGATGTATGTGTAGGAAAGCTAAGGTACCTGTCATATAGGAACATGTAAAATACCTTATGTAATCCTCTGAAGCATCACCATCACAGCTGATGTTCACAGGAATGGCCACGTATCTTGCATGAAGAGAGAAATTGCTGCTACTTTTTTTTCAGCGTTGTATGGTTTAACTCGCCGCTGTCTAGACTGCAGACCCTAGGCTGTGGAAACAGGATTAGCAGCACACCCTCCAGAAAGGGAAGGTGGGCTAAAAGCCGTCAGGGAGAAGGTGGAAGAGCCAAGCCCAGGGTATCACCGTGTCCTGGCAGGCAGAGGGAAGCCGGTGGTGCTGGGAGAACTGTGGGCTGGAAACGCCATCTGCTCGTGCTGCGCCAGTCACGTGCTGAAAACGTGCCTGGCTGCCTCCTAGTCTAGCAGCGTCTGAAGGGAGGCGAGGAATTAGTGTAATTAGGTGATCTTGAATCCAGAATGAGCCATTTGGGGTTTCTGAGACCTGCTAAAATAAGCAGCACATGCTTCCAGGCCATGGTTTTCGTTGGAGGCAGGAGAAGTCTCTCTGCTGCTGGGTCTCCAGGTTTGTTCTTGCGGGCATCTCAGGGCCACTGTTGTCGGCGTAGCCTGCCTGAGTCCTCCAGTTTGTAAAATGAAATCTCATGCCATCCTGTAGCTGTCAGGTAAGAAGGAAAAATGACTCCTCTGCTGCAAACGTTTTTTAGGTGATACGTTCTAGAATAAAAGTTTTTCCTGTTGGTAGCAAGGGTTAAACATTGAGGGCAACAGGTATAGGCAAACTTAGGTATGTGATATGTTCGACTGTTTTGCAAGGTGCTATAAATGTTGGCTCCGTGTAATCTGATACCAGGGTAGGACAGGCTAACTTAATGAAGGAAAATAGACAGCAATGTAAAAGAACTGGAAATTCAAGTCTAGCTGACTAATACCAGCCTGCTCCAGAGGCTTTTGACTGTTCATATTGCTGACAGCTGACAGCAAATGAGAGGCAAACAACAGAAACATTGCCTAATCTGCTCTATATTCATAAAGATTCTTTAAAGACACTGCAAAGGTAAGACCCTTTACATTTCTCAACCTGGCGGAGTTGCTGAACGCAGCCTTGAACATACACATCATCGACAGGAGTAAAGTACCAAACTGAGGCTTGAAGTCTGTGTCTGTGTGTGTTTGGGAAAGGGGAGGCTTCAGCAAGTTCTGTGTGGATTAGTTTGTGCCCCTTTCTAGTTGGTGCACATGAATCAAATTCAGATTTCTGAAACTGCTCAAATACTCAAACGTAGAAATGCAAATCACACAGTATTTCTATGGCTACAACAGAGAGTAATTTGAACTTATTTAAATGTTTTGTTCGTTGTGCTTGACAGTCCAGTTGGAAAAGTTTAAATAAATTGCAAAGGAAAGCCACAGAATGGTAAAAATCTGTGTTGCAGAAGTTGTAACGGGGATTTTTACTGAGCTTGGTCCTGTAGCATCTTCTGCAGAATGCTGAAAAAGTCCTGTGGGAGTTTAACTCCGTGATCTAGAATTACCGATGCTTGGCTGGAAAAGGTCACCTGGAATAAGAAACTTTTGACTCAAACCCGATGTCCGCTGGCCTTTTTTTCAGTTTCCCCCTTTAATGTATATATTTTGTGTGCATTTATATTCCAGTTAAAAAAAAAAAGTCTACGTCTTTGGCCAGCAGATTTTTCTTTGGTAAACTTAACTTTTACCTGCAGGTGATTTAAAAATAATGACTGTGTTACTAATTTGTGGGCAAACTAATTTTTAGAGAACAGTTGACAGTTTTATATCAGTATTGGGTACAGACTGGCAACTGGTAATTTGTGAAGTCTGGCACCTAGCCAAAACAATTCTATTTCATTTCCCCTGATCTTTCTTCTTCCCACTGCCACCACTTAATTCTCTTGTGTATGCGTTATTCAAAAGAGCAAAACCTCTCGGGGTCAAGCCGTTCTTCCCCCCTCCACCCTCTTTTACAAGTTTCCTCATATCCTGTTCTAGCTGTCTTGGAGCTTAGCCCTTCAGCTGTCTCTGTACTGAGACCCTTTCCCTTTGAAATCAGTGAGATTTGACTTACCTGCAGCTCTCTTATTATAGTTGCTTAGAGGATCGTGGTCTTAATGCTCCTTAAAAGGTGCTATTAAATGCCAGAAACCGCTTGAGGGTGCCTTTTAAAACATTTATTCTATGTCACTGGAATAATTCACTTGGTTTACAGAAATTTCTGAACAGGATTTGGGATTTTATCAGTTTAGTTTTCTCTGTATCTTTTTTAACCAGCTTTTTGAGATTTTGTGCAATATAAAAAATAGTAGGATATCTTTGATACTAATGTTACTTATTAATGCTGGTAATTTGGTTATCTTATGACAACACATAAAAACAACCCTGTCTCTGCAAATTTACTATTGGATAAAATAGCATATACTGAGTGTTGTAGGAGAGGAAATAATGAGAGATCTTTTGTTTTCCTTTCTCTCCATAATTAGTATCACTTACTTCTTGATGAGCTAGACTATGTGGACACTTGCAGGGTCATATCAAATTTATAGTCCATCTATTCTGTTTTTGGAGTGTTTAATATTTTTTTTTTCTGGTGGAGAATACGTGAGTCCAGAAGTGAGCAGTTACAAACTAAAAAACTACAGCAAAATCCTGCCTGTAGAGATGTGTGGTTGCAATCTGTATTACTGGGGGTTTGTCGTGTGTTATGACAGGTCTTTTCCATTCTGTTTAAAAAGAAATCCTTGTGTAATGAGGCTAATTTGGTCTAATTACATTGAGCTGTTTTTAAAACATTTTATAATTTTCCTAAGCTTTTGACTTCTGTCATGTCTGTAGCAAGGAGTTGAGCAAGTACATCAAGGCTGATGCATTTTTAATTGCTTTCCTTTCATCCTTTCAAAACTAGTTGCTTCTCGACTTAATTGAATGTCTCCTTGTTCTCATTTTATCAACTGGGAAATATGAGCACCTGATTTTTTTCCTTCTCTTTACCAATAGTCATGAATTAACTACAAAGGCAGAATCGAAGGACAGACCAAGTTAGTGATTCCCAAGAGTTTTGGACCAGCAAACTGCACTCCCCAGCCTCTGCATTTACTGGAGATGAGCATGCACATGTACCATTACGCAGTAGCAAGAAGAGAAGCAGGTCTTTGCTATGAATGTTACTGTTTTAAGCTGGTCCTTGGATCCATAATATACTGCTAAACAAGGCCACGCTTTTGGAAATGTTCTTAATGACAAAACCTGATGGTTGTTAGGATAAGAGACCTTTAGGTAGCCCATCACAGAGAAGTTCTTAGAAAGACTGGCAGTGATGCTGTCGGTCGCCAGGAAGCTCGGCAGTGATCACTGCTAAGTGATGCTGTCGGTCGCCAGGAAGCTCGGTGTGATGGTGTGCTTGTGGCCAATGTTTTTCAGGTGGTGAAGGCCTGACTTGCACATACGCTTCTCCCTTTTTTGACAGTAACTATGCACAGATGTTATCTTTGCAAGACCAAGATGTTAGTGCTGCTCTGTTCCCCAGGCTGGTAGACCGACTGCTGAGTTCTCGCAGGCTTGGCAGACGTGCGAGCTCACTGTGCACTGCCTGGGGGTGACTGTCCTTTTTAGGGGGGGGTCCAGTTAATCTCATTTGTTTGGCTTTCAGTGGATGAGGGGAAGATCAAGCTAAATATTCTCCCAGTGGTAGTGAGGTGGTGATGAGCAGCAATGGGTGCAGGTGACTGAACTGGAAGCAGAGGAGGAGCACTTCTGCATATCCCCTTGTTGTACAGGGATGTGGGAGGTTGTGGGGTTTTTGCTGCTTTGGTAGCCTAAACAGCTACACCAAAAGTAAAAAGTCAAGTCAGTAGAAGGGCACGCATTTCATATATTTATTTTGGGGTATGCATATGTGTGTGTATGTGCACATACCCACACAAAAATGGGGATAAAGTGTGTTTATGTAACTGCAACTGATACGTATATGCATGTATCCGTGCAGGCATGTAGAGTAGGTGCTGTGCAGTGAAGCAACATTATGTGGCTTTTATCTAACTGTAGTTGAAGTAATGCAGCTTATCTGTGAGCTGAGGCTTTAGTAACCCAAATCCGATCTGAAAAGTTTCAAAGCCCTACGGATAGCCAAGGCTGCTAGGTCACATAACCACTTCTGAAAATTTACCCTCATCTTCTCTTTTATGTGTCTGATGTGCCAAAAAGTGCAATTTGGGCAGCTGCAACATGGTGTTTGAATCCATTAAGCATTTTTGATTGGAGTGGGGGGCAGGCGGGGAGGGAAGGAGGTCCAATCTCTGACACGATTTGGGGAGGAAGGGAGGGCTAGCATTTTGACGTCCCATCTCCCTTCTTCTTATACCATGCACCCAACCTATGGAAATGGAAGATGAAGTTATTTTCTTCTCAGGGGAATGGGGAAGTGGGGGAAAGGATTTGGACCCTTGCTTCCCCCTGGAATGCCCTTGCTCCCTTGCTTTAGGGCAACTTACAGCTAACTTTTCCTGTTGAGTTGGCTCTACTTTGCAAGAGCAAATGCTTCGCGGAGAGGTGACTAAAACCCAGCGTGGCCTTTCTCTTGCCTGATCAGATTAGGGAGGCTTGCTCTTTATCTTAGCAGATGTTCAAATACTTCATTCAGAGCTCAAGAGCTTCAGTAGTAGAGCTGGGGAGAGCCTTCCTTGCCTCAGTATCTTTTAGCTTGCTGTTTAGGACTGGCCTTTCGGTGGTAGCCTGATCTTCTGTTGCTGCAGTGTAAATCAATTATTTACAGTGCTCTATGTCTACACACCTACACTGATTTGGGGCTACCTTTACACATCGAGCATGCTGGCAGGAGAGGATACAGAGGAAAAAAAGCCTCAGCCACACTGTAATTTTCTTCAGATTTCCCGGCAGCGCTCTGCCAGGTTGCTGTGTTTGTGTACAACAGCTGTGATATATAAATGTGCTAAATAAAAGGGACTTAAAAAGTATCAGGGAACATGGGAGATAGGAAAAGGAAGGTTTTCAGTGGTGGGGGAGTCTGTAAACAGTGCTGGAGCTCTTACTGTTAATAGTCTGGAAAGGAATCTTGCCTCATGTTAAATATTCAGGCTAAAAGAGGTAGTTACCAAAAAAAAAGAAAAGATGAAAATGTGATTTTTTTTTGGTGATGGCAAAGAAGAGCTTGTTGCTTGCATTTGTGCTTTTGCTCTCTTTGGAGTAAACATGTGCTTTTATGTGAGATTTGGGGGAGGGGGGGTTCATTTAACTTCTTTTGTATTGACTGAATTGTGTGCCAATTTTTTTTTTTTTTTAATGCTTGTTTATATTTAACAGATGAACCCTCTTGCTCTCTCTCTTCCTTGCTGTATATGTAGTGAGAGCCTGTGGTGACATAGGCTGGTTTCTAGCCTGGCTACAAAACAGGGATTTATTGATACCGATGATTTCTTTGTCCTTAACGAAAGCTCAGCAAAGGTCACTCTCTTGACTTTTATTATGTCAGCTGCTTTTTGCACAGTTTCCCCGAGGCAGCATGGATGCTTTCAGAAGATTTCAGGCTGTTCCTTACGTTGTTTCTTTCCTTCCCTGGTGATACCCCCTTACCATGTTGTTTTCCTATCTCCTTTAATTTTTGGGAGCAGTTGAAATACTGAGCCTTCAGAAACTTCTTGTGCCAAGTAACATATATTAACTTGTTCTTACTGCTTGTCATTTTGCCAACTACAGATGCGCCGGGTCTAAGGACGTGGTTCAAAGCCCCTGTTCTCTGCAATTTCTTAATATTACTGAATAGGAATAATCAATCCATGAAGAATGCCACAGTAGACTATATTGTTAGCATTTATGCTTAGTGTGGACCATACGTAAAGATCATCACGGGTTTGGGATTTCTGCATTACGAGAAATGTGGTATCATTCAGCTTTTCCCCCCTTTTTAAGAAAACCAGACCCTACAATGTATTACTTGTACAGTATCTTAAAAAGATGCACCTCTGCAGAGGGTGGACTGGCTCTGGCTTGATCCATCCTTAACCTCCACTGGTAGAAAGGAGTTAGAAACTTGAGTGAAATGGTGCAGTTACTATCCATGTGTTTGACCTCACCTGGGATGGTTTTCAGTCCTTCAGTCCAAAATTTCCAGGTGATGTCTTTATTCTTCCCTTTCCTCTCATTCACGCCCCTCTTCCGCATCCAAGATGGTGTTGAGAAGGGGGTTCGGCTTTGCATTTCTGTTAAGTCACAATTTGGACGCTTCTAGGCTAGAGCTAATGCTGCAGACTGTCTTAGAAAATCAATGGGAAATTTTGGTTGCAAGTCATTTGTCCCCATGCTAAATGAGTTGAGCTGTTTCAGCAGTAACTCGGGATTCAGATCTGCATTTGAATCTTAAAGCAGCTAAGCTGGTTCTTAATTTTAAATGTATGAATGATCTTACTAACTTCACAAAAAAGGCAGTGCGGGCTGATTACAGTCATCTTCAGTAACCCTAAATGGGACCGGATCCAGTAGCTTGTTGGAGGCATCTTTCAGCTCAGCTGGGGTGCTCTCAGTACCAAGACTTGAGCCTTCCAAGTTTATAGCTGAGCTTCTTCAGCAAATTTTTGGGTTTATGCCTGCTACACCTGCTGTGGTGTGGTGCCGCTGTGTTATTTCAGTGTTCTGCATTACACTGCTTGAATGCTAAGGCAGTACGGGCTATACTGGCTCATACTGTCAGGAGTTGAAGGAAAAATTGTGGTTTTGTTACTTCCAAGTTGGAGCCTAGTTGCAGTATTGCAACTTCACTGTTGGGACCAAAAACGTTGGTTCTGGAGGTATTTCTTACGAGCTTTGTTGAACTGCCTAAATAGGGCTAGGATTAAGTGCAGGGTATATATGGTGAAGAGTGGTGGGGAAAAAAGTTGTGATGTCTAGCTGGAAGGAGTCCTACGATCTATCTTCTGGGATACCAGAGTAGCAGTGTACTAAGGGTTAAATTGGCTGAATGTGCTTTTTGACAGACTGATTGAGGAGGTTGTTTCTAGATGTTCAAATCAGTAGAGGAGGGGAATTTTCAGAGGGATTGAAATAATTTATTTTTACGTTCAGTTTCAAGGATTAAGCAAAATTAAGATGTTTATTTATATTGCTGTGTCTTAATATTGCTTTTTGTAATAAGTTTCTACAACAATTAGTTAAAATGAAAGCAAAACCTTACTTACTCTGTAGTTCTGAAAATTTGATGTAAATTTCATGGTAATATATACTGGGTTCCCTTTCTCTTAGGACTATTTGTATGTAGTCAAGCGTATTGTGCATGTGAATACAATTTATGCATTTTATGCTGTTTGCAAATAACTTATTTTCTACTCACAGATGTACGTAAAATCAGGCAGGGAGATGAGTGGCATTATATAGCAAAAACAATAGTCATGTTTGTGTTAGCTTATAGACAGCAGGATCCTGTGATACTCGGAATAATGAAAGCACAGTTTTTAAAAATAGATGTGGAGGAAAATATAGCTGGTTTAGAATTGTGCTGGCTTCTGTGAAAAGCTGCTCTTGTTTTCTATATGTCAGAGAAAGTGATACGGGTTAAAGGAAAGCACTTTTGCATTATTTTGCCGTGCTGTTATTGCCCAATAGATCATTTGCTATTACTGTGTACCGCTAAAGAAGTAATGAAAAATTTCCTGTAAATTATAATAGTTTGAGTGCCTAACCTTTATAAGGTTAGATATAAAAGCTCACTAAAGCCTGTTCACTCACTTGTCTTTGACTTTGGTCGTAATGTTGTGGTTAGATGTTTCTTTTCTTGTGAGAAGAAGGTCTTATTTGACTTTATTTATAGATTCCTTGGTGGTTTTGGGGAGCGGGGCGTAGGGGGGAAGGAACAGTCTGCTATGTAGTCTTACATCACTGCATCACTGTGGTGCAAAATTCGTAAAACAGCTTTTGAATGTCTGTTCCTGCAACGGTATCAGATGATTAGGATCTTCATGTTACCATAAAGTGTGACTGTTCTAAGTAGTGTTTGTGTGGATCCCTTTGGGAACAAATGCGTTACGATGCCGCAGTCTCTTAAATTATATTAAATCATGATTGTTAGTTTTTCATTGAGGGTTTTGCTGGGTTTTTTGTAAATAAAAAGTAAGAAAAGATTTCTTTATGGCTTTTAGTAGGTTTGCTGCCACAGCTTTTGTATCTTATGCATTTAGTGTGCATCTTGTAGTATTGTAGTATCTACTGTAAAATATTAATATTTTACAGAATAATGAATGACCTGGCACTAACAGAATAATATGCCAGTTCTCAATGCACGCAGGGAACTTTTAAAATCTGTCTTATGGTGGCTGTACTTCCAGTTTTCCTTATACTTCATGAGCTTACTAGGTAGCCCGTCTCCAACACTTCATTTATCCTGATGTTACATTGGTGCTGTTAATAGTTACTGACCTTAGAAAGTTACTGGACCTCAAGAACTTGTACTCTTTGTTCATACATGTGGCTTCAATTAGTGTAACAGAGATGATTATAAGCCCTTGTTGTCTTCTGGCTCTGGTTCTCCCTGGACAATTAGCTTAACCCCCGTTTTAAAATAAGTCTTCATTTGGAAGCTATGAAGGTTTTCATATTTGCCCAGTGATCCTTTGGAGTGAAGTTACTCTTCACTGATTAGAGGGAGTGACTTAAAATATTATTATTTTATCTTATTGGAGAGTTACAATTTATTTCTAGGCAGTAACCAAAATAGAAGTTGTACTTAAATAAATTTCCATACCTGTCCTCTCTTCTGAAAGAGCTGGTATGTCCCTATTGACATAGATTGACCCACTTCAATCACTGTCTGTAGGAAATATTAAACTGTATATTATATGGCTATGTACTTTATTTTCAGGCTGGCACACAGGATGGTAGGAATCTGGGATGGGACAAGTTGGTCTTAGTTGCGCTGTGCTGGCATGTGTGTGTAACTTCTTAATGGCGTTTTTATCTTCTAAAAGGCGAAGCCAAATAATTACATTTAGGGAAGTTACCCAGGAGTATATGGTTGCATGTAATGCTTTCAGCACCATAGCCCTGCTGAAGTACGGAGAAAGCCTTGTTAACTCTTCAAGTCTTCCTGCAAAATGGCAGGGGCTGAGGTTGAACAGTCATGGTTCCCAAAGTACATCCTTCTCTGCTCATGCACGTAGCTCTCATTAATGCAAATGTTCTCTAGTTAGGGTTGTGGCTACTCTTATGAACCCTTTGACAGCTAATTAAAGCACGCTTTGGAAGTTGGGGGGGTTCTTCTGTTTGCATAATCTTGGGTTTCCTGGTTTCTTAGAAGGGTAGGATCTAGTGACTTAAATGCTTGAATGCTCTGCCATCACTACTTAGGAATTTGGGAATACCACAATCTATATGGGAAAAACAGCTGTTACATTTCCTAGAGTGAGGGAGTACAATCCTCCCTAATTAAATTGCTTGGCATTGGGGAGAGGAAGATGCCCTTCATTTTTTTGAGTTTCAGCCTACTGCAAAAACAAGGCGAAGTTAAACCTCCTGTACAAAGGCAGATGTTAATCCTTGCTAATGGCACTGAAGTCGCCCAGAGGCTTTCCTGGAGGTCTCAGTCTGGATGGGTACGTGTTAGACCTCTGCCCCTTATTCTTCTGTCACAGCAGCCCTTAATCAAAGGCAGTTTAAAGAATTTTGATCAAAATGCTAGATACCACACATTTTGCTTCCCTAAAAACATACAGATTTAAATTCCTAGGCACAAACATACTCCCCTAGGTTCCTAATTTTAGACACCTGTTTCTGTTACTCTTTTGAAACGATAGATTTTTTTTTTTTAATTAATATATTGGTCACGTTAGTTGTATAGAAAGATTATGTTTTGTGCTTGCCTTTTCCCTGGAAGTGATCCAGCACACCTCTTTGTAAGCTCATGTTAACCATAACTTTGGCGCTGATGAGTAAATGAAAACTTGGGAGCTGTAGGCACGCATCCCTCCAGTGAAGCTGTTTACATTCTGTAGTTTGGGATTTTTTTTTTCTTTGCTATTGTACTGTGCAGTTTTTTTGCCTGTGCTAATTTGCCATGACGTGGTCAGCGCTGTTTCCTTCCGGCTGCTTGTGAGCCTGTGGTAGAGATAAGGATACGTTTACAGTGCATTTTTAACAAGAAGCTGAAGATCTGCTTCGTGTAGGAACTCGGGGACTCTCTGGATTGTACATAGAATTTATTTACTGGTTTCATCCGTTTGACACTGTGGGAATCAAGATCTAGAGCATTTTACTTGCAAAATAACAACTTTGCTAAATTTGAACTTTGTGTGAAGAAGAAAGGTGATATACTTCAGATATCCTGCAGCTGAGTAGGTCAGTCTGGGTTTTGTATTTTTACTTTGAATATGCCTTAAAGACGAGAGTTGCTAATGAATGTGAAAACTGCATATATGAATCAAATGAAAAGATGGATTTTCTTTTTGTTAACTTCCGTAACTTTTTCTTAGTCTCATGCTTTTAATATGAAACACTTTGAAACTGATGTCTTACTTCCTGAAACAGTTTTATTTTTAAGGGAATGAAAATTTGCATGTATTAATCAGTAGAAGTAATACCTCTGAAGATACAAAGGTGTCTGACTTCCTTGGAGTTAGATAGAACAGTTATAGTTTGGAGCAAGCTTTATTGTGACTGCTACTATTTCACATAGCTAAAGCGAATATTTCTTAATTATAACTTTATTTTTTCCCTCCACAGTGATAAAGGCTATCGACGTGGGAAGAACAACTCAGGAAAGGATTTCCCTTGGTTTGTTTCCCTTCGAGAAGAGAAGAACCCGGGAACACCGATGATCTAAGAAATACGAACACTGATACTTGATTCATTTCGTGATCCTGCCTTTCTGCCTAGCTGGATCTTGGTGACGCTCTCCATTCTTTCACATTGGAGAACATTTTTCTTTGTATGTGGAGCTGAGACCTGGGAATGCGTTATTATGGCAGCAGTTGTACAGCAGAATGAGCTTGTCTTTGAATTTGCCAGCAACGTCATGGAGGATGAGCAGCAGGTAATGCGACAGTGTAAGAAAGCATATTCGTACAAGTTGGTGCTCGGAATATTATGAAAACGTGAGGAAAAACTGTGGTGTAAAACAAAAAAAGCAAACGTTGAGGTCATTATTGTTGCAGCAGATCTTTGTGCTGTTTCAAAAGCTTTCTGTTGCTTCCTGTAACTTGCATGGGCGGAACAGAAATTGGTTGAAATGTTATAACTTCTGCAGTATTGCAGAGACATCCTCCTCTGAAAATGTTTTTCCTGTGTCGCTGATTTGTGCCAGTAGAATCCATCCATTTGTGATGCAGAATTCCTCAAATTCTGGTATTTGACAGTAGTTTTAATTTTCCTAGTGTGCTGGCATAAAATTCTGAATAACAGTAATGGTCACGCTACAGATGACTAGAAGGAGCAGTAGGTACCTGCTCACTGCTTTTTACAGATTGGTTTCTAAATTGTGTTACTGTATGCCGGCTATTCAGAAATACGCTTCAAAGTAATTTAAATTGGTTTCTTTCACACTGCAAGGGAAAATATGTCTGTTTCTATCTGAGGCGGCTCTCAGTTAGGTGTTGATTACCTAAACCACATCCTGTGAGTCCTGAGGCTTCAGTGAAGGATTCCTATTGTAAAAATCAGGTAGCTCCTCTATGGGTGGTGGTTAATAGTAGGGTTTTGCATTTATTAACAATGAATTAGGTGTCTGGGTACTGTGGAGAGACAGTTCTTAAAAGACTGAGAAGTGCCACGACAAACTATTCCTCTTTTTGTGAATGTGAAAAGCGTTTATCCTCCTCTCTTTCAAAAATACTTTCGGCTTTATAATCTTGTCTCTGGGTTTTCTGTATGGCCTAGTATCTGGCTGGGTCAGTGGCCTGTTTCTGCTGTCAGAGTCATACGATCATTTCAATGAACTGAGCGTTGTCTGTCTAAAGTGCTAACTCAGTTTTGGGTGGAACTAGTAACGTAACTTCCTTCCCTGTATTTTTCCAGAGCTTGTGGTAGCCTGGGGATTTAGATATGGGAATTGCACAAACATAGTCGAAAACGAGCCTTATTTATTACCTCTGTTTGTTGTTCGTTGCTGGCTTTACTTTATAAGCCAATGGCAGAGGGGAGAATTGAGATGAGGGGGCTGCTTCAGTGTGGTTTCTGGAAGGGGTAGTGCAAGCAAACGTGGTTTTGTTCAGTCAGCTGTGCATTCTGCCTCTTGCAATTTCTCCAGATGCTCACCTGAAAAACTTTAAAAATACTAAAGAGCACTCAACAGGGCAGTAAAACCTCCCTAAACAGAGCTTTCTCCAGCTCCAGAACAAACTCAACCTTGGCATTTATCTCATGACCCTAATAAATCCTACTCCAGATGAAGCCTAAGGAAAGAAGGCGTCCTGTAGCATACCCTAAAGGTGATCAAATCAAAGATGCGAAAGGCCAAAGAGAGAGAGTGCATAGCAGAAAGTCCATCGCTGCAAACAGTCGGATGCGAGCTCCTCTTAAATCACTGGGTTACCTTAGTTCGGATATCAAAGATGCAGGTAGCCAGCTAGCTGGCTGCACGAAGGTAGATATTAAATACTCGGTTGTAGAAAAGGAGTCCTGCATAAGGAAAGATCCGGGAAGCTGGAGCAAGATTTAGCTCAGACAAGGATTTATAGTACAACGTTAACCCAAAAAGATTGCTTATTGCTTATACCTGGTTGATCTGTTTCTTACAACATAGGAGCTATTGCTATTGCTACTCCTGAAGTTTTTAAATTCCGGACAGATTAGTTGTATTCAGGGATGGATAACATGATTTGTGTACTTTGCAAAAATTTTAGCTCTGGAAGTGCTCTGTGTTGGTCAAAAGCATTTTTTGAGCTTCATCAGTATACAAAAGGTGACATATTTATACACAGGTGTCATTTAACTGATCTTTGGATAATTATTTTTGCGATGCCCCCAAAAGCTGGCATTGCAAGAACTTTGGTACTTTTTTTCCTGTCAAAACTTTGCCTGGAGCCGTGTTGTGCCAAGAGCTGTCAGGAGATGGAACAGCTGCAGGGAGAGGTTCGGGGTCTGGATGGCAGCTACACTCAGTATTTCACGGAAGTCATAATTCATGGCTATTTTTTTAAATTTATTTTTTTTTAAGTCTTGGTTAAACAACCGTAAATTAGGAACAGTCCATTTGCAAATGTAAGCATTTAGCCAGTGGCAGATGCCAATGGGAGGGACTCGATCACATGGCCCCGTGTGAACGGGAAAGGCGCTCTCTTATCAGCTTTATCCTTTTCAGTTTAGAAAATAATGAATTTTTTTTTTTCTTGGAGGGTTCATTTATTGCATTGTGCACGTATGGTGACGAAGAAATGAGATTAAAATATCCTTGTAATTTTGAGAAGGGAACAAGTGGCTTGCACTAATGCTACTGCTAACCTGTCTGGCTGCTGCTACGTGTCAGAGATCCTAGTTAAATAGAGGGTTTGTGCTTTTTTTTCCCCTCTCTTCTTTTTTTTTTGGAGAGAGAGAGACTACACACGTAAAACTGGGCATGAGCCCCTGCGGGCTTTGGCTGAGTCAGTGCTGCTGCCTAAAACTGCTTTTCTTCATGTCTGCAGCTTCTCCTCTCAATGTCTTTTCATTTAGTCCTTTTGTTAACTTACAGTTAACGTGATATTTGATCAGGACATTCTTAATTTAAAAAGCTGAATAAAAGCAGCCAGAGGCTGGAACCATACTAGGAAGTTTTAAACGGTGCCAGGGACACGCTGAATCATTGCAACCATTAAATTGCTAGCATGGTCCCCAGCATGACTGCTCTGTGCCAATAGGTGCTCTCTCAAGTGGCTCTGACACGTGTAGTAACCTGTGCCTGAAGACACCTTCTGTATCTCTGAGGGATGTTTCTCTCTTCCCTTCTTCTGAGGAAGAGGGGTCCAAGCCCTTAGGTTGGGCCATGACTTCTGCACCGTCTTCTCATGCCTTGGTTTGCTCTTTCACGTTCCCTGGTGTTGCCATGGGCCTTCTGAAACATTAAGTCACCTGGTCAAGGCCAAGGTGTACTTTTTTTTACTATTTCCATCTCCTGCAGAGGGTCCTCTCCTTATCCAGTTGCAGTTTTATGAAGACTTCAAGGAAATGATTGTGAGATCCGTAATGAGGTTGTCTCCCCAGGAAAGCAAGCGGCATTTATCTGCTTCTAGCATCCCTCTGTGAAACTTGGTAATTTCTCAGATGCTAGCCATGGGAATACCTTTAAAGTCAAGAGCCTGCCTCTGCTCTTGGCACAGGAACCTTCAGCAAGAGAAAACCGAAGCCCATTTTCTAGTCACCAAGGTCCCTTTGCCTAATTTTGTTTAGTTTTTTTTTCCAAAATAAATGTCCAGCTGTATTGCAAGTCTGAATTCTGTTGCTCTGTTAAAAAGCCAGGTTTCTTTCACGGAGGTTTCTTTCTCTTTTTTTTTTTGCCCCCATGTAGCTTTTCTGTGCTCCTACCTATTGCATGCCTTTCTTCCCACCCATCACTCACTTGCACAAAATTTATTCCACACCAGTTAGAAGCTAGTCACCATATTCCTAGGACAAGTTTTCTTCCTTAGAGAACCTGTAGTATGAGAAGACAGTACCTCCAGAGCAGAAGAAATCCCCTTCCTTATTTTCCATTTCCGCAACCAGGATAGTGTTTTGATCTTCTGTCAGTTGGTGACAGCTGATGAGAAAATTCTCAGAGAAAAAAAGAAACACCGTGTCAGCATGTCAAACACCCAAGGATTTGAGAGCAGGAAGGAAGATTGCTGCCTTTGGCCCCCGGAGGAGGGCAGGGTTCAGTTTTCAGGGGATCATGGAGCATGACCGATGCTTTAAGGGACCTGCTCATGGGACCTTCCATGGACTTCAGCATCTGTCTGAAGCTTTGCACTCCTCCAAATTGTTAAAGGTCGGTCTACAGGACTGGTTTGTAGATAAACTATGGTGAGGAATTTGGTGTCTAAGACCTGGGAAGATTTCAGCAGTAGCTCAACTCCTTTATGTGTCCAGCAGACATGGGAGATGTGTTGAAGCCAAGCCAAAGCTTTGGCAGAGCTAGGGTGTCATATTTTAACTATATTTAGCATAAGAAAGATGAAGCTGCAGAAGTAGGCAAAAAGAAAAAATACGTAAATTGTTCTTCTATGGATTTATGTATTGATTTCTGGAAAATCATTGCTGACACTTTAATTTGGGACTGTTTGTTTTAATTTTGGGATACTTTACACTCTTCCTTTTTTTTAGTGCGTGTAGAACCACCTTTGTATTAGAAATAAATTATTTTGTGATCTTGCTATTAGAGAGGTAATTTAATTTGTCTTAATTGAATCACTACCTTCTAGTCCTTAATTTAATGTTTTCCCTGTGTGTAATTCTCATTACACACTAGCATCAAAGGGAGCCATAGTAAACACGGGCTCTTCTGCAGTTCTAAATGTGTACGAAGTTATTCTTGTGTCTTACAACAACAGAGCTACAGGAAGCTTTAGCTTGGCTCTCAATTGGGATTCAGGCGCTTTCAATGAAATCAGGAACATTACAGAAGTATTGAGGTGAGGTTTTACCTCTCAATAGTCATATAAACATCAGCATACATTAGTAGTAGCTTTTAAAACTGAATGAGATGCTTGTTAATGAAATCATAACCAATTGCAATTATTGTACAAAATGTGATGACGGTTTCCGCAAAATTAATTTCAAATTAGATTTGTTTGCAGTTACGTGAATGCTTTTCTCTCTGAAAGCATATTATATATTTGTTCGAGCCTTTTCACAACTGTGGCAGGAAAGAAAATCCATACGTTGTACCTCCGTAAGGTATGAGTTGGAAGCAGGTGTAACAATGGTTTTAAAGTAAAAGGCCACAAGAAGTGATATTTACTCTGACTCTTCCAGTTCAAAACTGTTATTAATTTAAAGAAAACCACATTTAAAGTGTCTTACCATGAGTGAATGCTTCTCTGTTCATCTCTTGCCTTTTGGAAGCGTACTGTGTCAGCAGGCTCCTCAGACGGTCCAGTGTGAGTTCAAGCAACGAGGTATTCCCCTGCCATGGGGGTTTCTCTGCCTGTAGACAGACACAGTGACCGTGTCGGAGTATGTGTATGATGGTTGTTTCTAGGCATGGTCAAAATACAGTTTAACCTTGCAGAGCAGATCACATCTGATCATACGGATCAAACCAACTGCTGCTGAAATGCGTGACAGCAGCACTATTCAGTACCACGGGAAACATTTTGGTCAGCAGTGAAGCGTGTTTCAGTAACCCATGGATTCTTGGGCTTTTGTCATTAGGTTTCACGGCAGAGTGACGAGTAGGGTGTAATATAAATAGGGTGTTGAGCTGAAGACGTGTGACAGTCGGTTGGTTTTATCTGTGTTTCGTTTATTATTCTGAAACAGTTTTTTATGACTTGTCCCCACTAGAGAATAACAGCAGTGCTGGATGGAGGTGGTTTTGCCTCTCAGAGGCCAAGTCAGTGACGTGAGTGTCAGTCATTAGAGAAGGACGGTGCTGAGCCAGAGTAATTTTTTTATCCAGAAGAAGCTAACGTGAGGCTTATCCTAAGCACAGGCAACTCGATACGTTGCCACAGACACTGCAGCTATCGAGCTGGTGCAGCGGCGGAAGCAGGGAGGAAGGAGTGCCTCGCTTCGAAGACGTGGCGGGGAGGCAGCTGGACGTTTGCCGATGAGCATGTAGGAGACAGACGCCTACATCAGAAATAGACACCCCAACGCCTCCACCCTTTTATAGTCAACAAAGAGGAATAGGCGTTTTTAGGGCACAACTCATCCTATTGTAGCACAGAAGCCTAAAACTGGGCAGGGAAACTGTGCCCTAGAAACAGCCATTTCTCTCTGTTGGCTCTGAAGGAAACCTGGGGTTGCTAGCTCAAGTCCAAGCGTTTGCACCACAGCTGTGTGAAGTTAGGTGAGATGTACTTCACCCCTAGTGTCTATGAGTTAGAGCAGGATGAGAAGACTGAAATGTCTTACTTGCATCTTCCCTACCTAAAATCCATAGTTTTTACCTGCTCAGGAAAATACTGAACAGATACTTGCAAAGCTTGCAGGTGACAGGAGCCTGAGTTGAATGTTGTATGTAATCCTTTTTAATTTTTTTTTAATGTAGTTACATATATGGGCATACAATATATGTAACTTCATCCCAAAAGTTATATACAGTGGCATATTACTGAAATTGGGGTGTTTAAACTATTTTTGTAGCATAAATTTTATCTTGGCAATGAGGCTGCAACAGACCATCTTCCTTCTAGTTTCTGGAACATATTGTTGAAAATAAAAACTTTTTTAATGCACACAGTATTTTATTTTTCTTTTCTCTTTACAGTGCTTTATCTTTTTTACTGATCTGGCTTTTATGTAATCAAATCTATTTGTTTACTCTTGCCTGGAAGCAAATAGGATCTGGGATGTTAGGGTCAGTAAACAAACAGGATGCACAATGTGAACACGATGCTTTCTGAAGAACAGCAGGGACCTCTTGGCCACCAGTGGTTCCTGGTTTCTCAGCCCAAGCAAGATGCAGCCTTGGAAAGAGGTGGCCACAAAGGTGTAGGGTAGAGGCTGACCCATTGCTTGACTTGATGTACGGCCAGTCATCTGGCAACGTGATCGCATGAGAGGGCTTTAACTGGTCTGCCCTTTGTTCATTTTTATTGATCTCGTACCGTGTTACTCTATTTTGAAGCTTGTGTTTGGTAGAGTAGATAGGTTATTTGTGGGGATTTTGCATTTGGTTTTGTTGGGGGTTTTTTTTTGTTTAGCAGGCTGACCATGATGGAAGCCCATAGAAATCCTACTTCTGTTTCTTAGTTCTTCCTTTTTTCATGATTGCCCTTTACCACAGTTGTTGCTGAGACATGTTTTACAAAACACAGAGCGATTTAAAGTGGTAATTACTGCCTTTTAAAGCTTCTAATTGCACTTTCTACTTTCAGTATTTACATTCCAGACTCTTCCCTAGGAGAGGCTGACTCCCATAGCTGTTGTCCGCATTGAGCCAATAGTTCTGATACCATTTTCTGTTGGTGGTGGTGTGTGTAGTGGCAAGATTGTGAGACATGAGCAATCCCTAAGCAAGCTCATAATCATATGGTTGTTTTTTTTTTTTTCTTGTGTGGTTAAATAAAAAAACCTGCTTGATCCATGTATATCTGTGCTCTTCTGTGGAGGGTAAGACAAAATGTACATATGCTGGTTTTCTCAGAAGCAACGTTTTAGCAACTTTTTGGTTTGTTTTCTTGTTTTTAAGCTTGCCACATTCATAATGTGATTTATTTTTACAGTGAGAGAGCCTTAGAGTTACACTAGACTTTCTCTGAGCCTGCTTTCCTATCATCAGCTATGGCTTTCTTCCTGCAAATGACATTTCAAAAGACTCGCTTTGGAAAATACTGTGTCTGTAGTAAATGGTATTTTCTGAAAACCTCTTCCTGTTGAACGGTTACCTTTTCAGAGAGTGTGCATTTTATTACTATTACCGGTCAGCTTGATTTCTGTTTTCCCAGCTGCCTCTTTTCTTTTGTATCTGATGCAAAATAACTATCGAGTCAGAAGGATGATGTCTGAAAGCCGACTTAGGAAGGAAAGCGGGGGGGAGTAATGTCAAGTGACTAAAGCCATAAGAATTAGAGAGGGAAAGTATTACGGCATGTATATCGAGCACTCCCTGTTACACCCCTTGTTCTTGTAGCAAGTGTCCCTTAAAATAGTGATCTTCAGCTAGTGTCTTGTGGGAAACTTGGTGCCTGTGAAAGCTTCATCCAGTCCTGACAGCTACAGGACTCCTCTGCCCCCAACTTGACGGGAAGAGCAAAAGATTAAGGTGCTTGCAGCAAGTTGCTTGCCCAGTATTATTGCCAGCGAAGTTTAGCATTTACTGTGCTGTGCTCCTCCTCTGTATTGTCAGCTTTTATGCTGCAAAATAGTGTCATGGGAGTCTGGTATTACCTACTGGACTAAAGTCAATATATTAGATACTGCAGTGATATTCAGCCTCTGGCCCATAGTGGGACACGGCTGCTACTTGGTTTTATGTGCTAAAAATCATCTCGTTCTTTGGTACTCTTTCCTGACGGTCTAATATTCAAGTAATGTAGTATAGGACTCTTGACGAAATCAGTAAGTGGTTAGATTGGATGTAGTCTAACTACCGTTATTTTAATTTTCTTTTTTCTACCCCCCAGCTTGGTGATCCATCTATTTTCCCTGCTGTCATCGTGGAGCATGTTCCTAGCGCAGACCTCCTACACAACTACTCTGGCTTAACCTGTGTGGATGAACCCAGTGACATGATCACTGAGAGCTCTCTGGACGTTGCAGAAGAGCAAATCATAGAAGATGATGATATCACCCTCACAGGTTGGCAATAAAAACATTTCTGTGCCATGTTTTTGCACCGAGATGGCTGTGGCTAATGATGGAATAAGCTTAATGACAAAAAACAACAGGAAACAAAATTACAGTAGTGTTGAATGCTGTTAATTCTGTACAAGACAGAGAAAATAGCATTAATACCATTAGCAGGTGGCTTGCAATCCCAGCTGCACAGCTGATAATGGTGAAGAGTTTCATCCATCAACAGAGTTTAAGACAGAGTCCTGCTCAGAGTACCAACAAGATTTTTCTTTGCTCTTCATAGGATATGTTTGCTCTTATTTAATGGTTGGTACGTACCTAAGTAAACGTACATATCAAAAAGCAGGAATATGCAGCTTGAGTAGATGTACTGCTTTCAGCTTCCTGAGGGTATACAATTAGCCATAAAATGTTCACGTTAGCGTGACTTACTAGTGTAAGTATGCTCAGCATAGTATTCATTTTGGATCTCTAATAATGATTAACACCTAAAATACAGATATCCTGTGTAAATTCTGTTAGAAAAGGTAGCCCCAAAGAGAAAACAATTCTCAAGAGGAAAGCTCAAAGATAGGTCACATTTTTTAAAAAACAACCCCTCACTGAATGCATGCATTTGAAGCATTTTTGCAGAACAGGTCTGAAAGGTAGGGTAGACACTTCACAGAGTGAGGATGTGTTTCTGTGTCTTCTTTCAGCCACTAGGTTCCACACCTGGCCTGTCTCCAGGGCTAGAGACAGCTTGCTGGTTTCAATCATGCTTTTGACATTATTTCCAAAGGCACACTGATAAAATCTTTTACCACCAAAAGCAAAACAAAAACTCAACAAAACTTGACATGAGGAACAGTTCACAGAGTAAATTGACATGAGCTGTTCTCAGTAAATGGCTTTATCTGATAAATGTCTCCTTTTTTTTTTTTTTTAGTAGTGAATTATCTGTGAACAGACTGTGACCGTACAGATAAGTTAGCTGATTATTCAAGAAGGTTTTACGTGCTTAAACATTATTTCAAGTCGAGACCTCTTGCCAACTATTCACTTGCTATTCATATTAATTATTCACACTGCAACTGGCATTTCCTCAGTGTGTTACTTAATGCAGTTGTGTGAATTTTTCATAGCAGATCATTTTTATGAATCCATATTCACTGTAATATATTGTGTGTGAATTTTTACTTGCATGAGTAACTGTGAAACTCCACTTTTGTGAATGCTCTTGTTAACATTTTTTTTGTTGCTGGTCACATGAGAAGGGTTTGCAAATTGCTGCCAGAGACTGAAAATATGTAATCCTTGTAACCGATGGGCTCCAAGGGTTTCTGGGATACTTTGGAGGCAGACAAGTACGGTATTGTTCCCATCATCCATTGTAGTTCAAGCAATCTGGTTTTCTTTAAAGGCAAAGTCCTTAGAAAACCGGAGCTGCCACTTTGCAGAGATGATTGTTGTGAAGGAGACATTAACTAATTATCTGTTTCGCACTCTCCGTCCTGCTAGCTACTGTGCCTGCTGTGGGTTTCCTTGGAAAGGAAAGTGCCTGGTTTTGCAGTGCTGGATGAGCCCAGGCCGGGCAGGGACCAGCACCGCTGCTGAAAGCTCCTGCTCAGGATGCAAGGCGGGCAGCACTGGCAGCTCAGCCCCTGGTTTCTGGCAGGGAGCCATCCTGCCTGACTCAAGTGGGGCAGAATTCGGGGGCCCAGGGGTGCGAAGGCACCCCACAGGAGGTGAGGAGAGGACATTGGGGAAGGAGCCCCTTGTCACCTCCCTGCCTGCTGCAGGCAAGCATTGGCTGTGGCCGCAGCTGCCCACTTGAACCGCGAGGCTGCCGTGGAAGAGATCCGGTTCAAGGACAGCTTGCTGTAGGCTGCCCCTGAAATGGGGCTAATCGTAACTGAAATTTCCCACCTACTCTGTTTTTCAGCTGCTTTTTTTTCCCTCCCTTCTTTGAAGTTCCTGTCTTGATTTTTTATATGGGGTGTGTTTGGTCTCAACAGTGAAATGCATTGTTTTGTGCTTTGAAGTTTGTACCAGTCTTTTCAGTCATTTCCTTGTTATGCCTTTGAGAAAGGAATCAGACATTATAAAGACTGTACTAATTCCACATTGAAGTATTCATAAGACTGACATTCACAGAAAAATGAAACTGAAACCACCATTATTTGTGACTAAACATTACAGAGAAATGGCTGCTTAATATGCAGGATTTGTTTGGGTTTTTTTGAAGTTGCCAGTTTTTCAGTACTGTTTTGTGACTGTCATATGTGAAGCTTCTCTTTTCTCCTAAACTAACAGAAATTAGCAGTAGGTGTCATGAAACTGAAGCAATTAGTTTTTAGGGATCTATCTGCAGAATGATGGACGCTGGTAGGTTTTTCCTTTATGCTTCAGCCCTTCAAAACCACAGCTATCACACATTGGTGATTACTTACCTGTAGTATAAATTATAACCTGCAGAAAACTAAGAACAGCATCTGTTTCATGTGAAACCCTGCTGAGAGATGGCTGACAACCAGCTTTTTAGTTACATTAATGCTCACACTTCAATTTTTTTTTATAATGAATAGGCAGACTTGTCTTACCACCCTCCTCTTTTCCAGGGAAAAGTACTTTTTAAACTGTGATGGCAATTTATGTGGTCAGTTTGTTGCCAGTATTATGGGACTTAAAATGATTAACCGTCATGTAGTAAAAGGTGATTAAGAAAATAAATTGGAGCATTTGGCTTTGAATGAAGTTTTATCTCTAAAGGGAATGTTGAATTGTTTTTTTTTCTCTGAAAAATACAGGGGATAATGTTTTGTGCAGAATAAATTCTAGGTCAACTTGTCAGATGGTACAATTTGCTACATTTTGTTTACCTTCTTAATGTGACTAATTATGGTTATAAGATGCATAGGAAGGAGGAACTAATTGGATAATGTAACTTCCCGAAAACTTTTAAAAAAAATTTTTTTTAAACTTTGCCATGGCTGGCCAGTTTAATTTAGAAAAATAATGGTTAATCAAACTCTGCCATGTTGCGATTCACCTGTTCTGGTGTTGTTTTGATGGGATCAGGGAAGCAGCTGCACTGAGGTGGTTTATGGGGATGAAGGAGGAGGGACAGAAAATTTGCAGTTAAATGCTTTGTGCCCTAGTCTGAATTGGGAGCATGGAAGTGTGCATTTTCATAGATTGATAACAGTGCTTAATAACCAGTTCAGAAGTTATTTTACAGCATTTTGAAGTTTGGTAGGATTTGGCTTGTACATTTGGTGAATCTCTAGCGTTCGTGGCACAAGCCAAGCTGGTCAGGTAGGAGAATGAAGGCAGAGAGATGTTAGGTGCTGCAGTCCCGCACAAACCCAGTGTCTTCGGTGATCATTTATGATGCTACAAAGAAATCCAAAGGAGTAGTTGGGTGGAAACTGAACTTCATAGTGTTAATCCGTGAGGATTTTGAGTTGATGAGATGCCAATTGTAAAAAAAACAGGTACGGTTTCAGTTACTTTGTAAAGGAATTGTTCACTGCTGCATGTAGCATCTGGTTAAAAACAGTGAGGGTTTTTTCATATAGCTTCCCAATGAGATTATTTTCCTTACAAATTTTAAAACCTTATTTAAAAAAGAAAATTAAGGGTGATGTGTAGGTCTCCTGAAATACCTGTGCTCTTAAACTCTGTTTCCCAGTGTCAGTTAACGATCAGCTCAGAGCTGATATTAAAAAGCAGTCACTTAAATTTAACAGCCAGTTATTCTGCAAAAGGGGGCTCTGTCCATGTTTAATGGATCTCTTTCTACTTTTAGCAACTTAAATTTCTTCCAATGTGATTTTGAGGCTCTGCGGTCCCTGTTTTTGTCTATAGTAAAACTAGTACTGAATTTAAACACAGCTGTGACTAGCACAGCCCTTATCTTGGCCCGGACAAGGACTCTCGTTGTCCACTCTCCGGAGCTGCTGGCCACCAGGGAAGCAACGGGAGCAGGACGGGATCGCTGAAAGCGGTGTAAAGCTTTCAGAAAAGACGCTAGGCAGGAGTAGGGAAGGCAGGACTTTGGACTGAGGTGGGGAGCTTCCAGCGCGAGGCATAGTTTCTTTCTCCACCAGGTGAGAAGAGCAGAAAGCTGTGTTTGGGCAGGCCTCGCGCTAACAGTGAGCGCTGATTCATAGCGAACCTGGACTCGCAGTAACTGGGCTGTAATTGGCAGGCAGATACTGGGGCTTACATTTGTGGCTTGCTCAGATAAACAAGAACTTGTAGAGTACCCTGGGAAAAAAATGAAGTTACTTTTGGGTGTGGTTTTCCCTCCTCCCCTCCCCCCCCTTTTTCTTTTTCCTCCCCCCTTCATCCCCTTTTTTTTCTTCCTCCCCTTTTCTTTTTTCTCTCCTCCTTTTTT
>NW_008795018.1:1366922-1395963 GCF_000699145.1 Aptenodytes forsteri
CCTTCCCTCTTTTTTCCTTTTTTCCTTCCCTCTTTTTTCTTCCCCCCCCTCTTTCCCCTCTTTTTTTTTTTAAAGTTTCTACCTATTTAAGATAACATTTGAAATCTGATGCTTCTCAGAAATTACCTCCCCCACCACCGTTCTTTCAGCTCTGACTTTGCCAAAGTGTAACAAACATGCTATTTTTATCCCAATTCTTAAATTTGTGACTGTATCATAACTGCCAGTGATTGGAATACCTTTCTGCAACATTAAGAGAAAAGCTAAAATAACAGACACCAACTTGCCTTTGGTAGTTGAGTTGGTTATCTCTGAGCACTGTCTCAAGTTAAGTAATGCAAATTAGCATCTTGCTGCTAGTAGGACAGAGAGGTAGTGTTCCATCTCCTCTGTGCGGTACCCCACACCTTGTTTGTGTTAGTTCTTGAGTTCTTGTAATTCAACTTGCTAACCCAGCAAAACCCAAAAAACTTCTTTTGAGCCATTTTATAAAACTAAATTGTCTCGCTGCATGATCAAAAAAGCATGAAGCCTGGCTTGTATTAAGTGACAGGAGTTTGGATCATGAACAAGGGGCAGAGATGGGAGGAAGAACCATAGCCCTTGGTTTTTTAGCAACAGGGAAACATTAATTCGGCTCAGACTACCTTGTGAAGTCATCATCTAAAGACGAGGCTTGAAGCGTGTTAGCAAGGGCATTAATGTGGTTAAGAAACTTATTTTTGCCATTCTGTGTCTGTGGATAGACAGATAGCTGGCACTCCTTACGTTTTTTGTGAGCATCAAATTATATTAATTTCTATGTTTACGTTATTTATATGACTATTGTCAGTTCCTTTCATTAGTCTTGGATATGGATGGTTGATTTTTAGCCACATGGTGTAACAGTGATGGAAAGCTGGCAACCTCTGCCTCACCTGCCATTATTCAGGGTGAAGAATTGACTCTGCTCTGTCACCTCAGCACCTGAAAGCAAGTGGGAGGGTTTGTTCCTCGTACAGCTCTCTCCAGGGAAAGAGCAAACAGTGGCTGCTCCCTCCTCCCCACCCGCAGCACTGAGAACCACGGGGTACCACTGCTGGCTTTTAAATTGTATGTGACAGCGTAAACCAGCGCTGCTCAATGGCTTTGGCTGAGCTGGATCATGGCGGGTTACCTTCCCGTCCATTCAGACAATGTCAGAACTGCTGACAGCTGTATTGGCAGTGCTGTGTGCCTGTGATTAGGGTGACATCCTTACTGTGGTCTTTGTTATGCTGGTAGATGATATGGAAAGTTCCCATCCAGATAAAACTTAGAAGCAGAAGTGATCAAGTCAGCACTGCTGGGCCAAGCAGGGCATGCCTGCAGACTGCATGGGCTGCACTTGGTTCAGTCTCCTCCTCAGCTGGCCGGGCGTTCCCTAGGGATGCTCTTCGGCTCTTGGGGCTGAGACGCTCTGTGGCTGAGCTCCTGAGCCTGCAAGCTGCACAACAAAACTGTGAGCAGTTTGCTGCCCCGTCTCGCTCTATGGCTTCCTAAGCCAGGACTGCAGTTCATACTCACTACCTCCCCTTGTCTCTTTTCATGCTGTTCACCTCCCCAACTCCACGTTTCTCATTTCTTAAGCCTGTTTGAAGATGTCAGCTAGAAGGTACAGGTCCTGAACTGGCTGAATGTGCAAGATGAGGGGTGGAGGGGGCCCTGTAGACAACAGGGTGAGTTGCTGTGTGGGTCAGGGGTTCCCAACACCTGAATCTAATGTGTGTTGGCGTGAACCTCTGACACTTGGGGCATGGTAGGACTAAGGTCAAGAAAAAATCCAGAAGGTAAGGAGGCTTCTGAGCTCCATGAGCCTGTAAATCACAGCTAGATGGAGGAGGTAGGGCTGATGCGTGAATGTCTGCATTCATCTTTGCCCTCTCCTAATGATACGATTGCTGAAGCTGTAAAGATTTGGGGTAAAACTGGTTGATTGGTTGGTTGTTTTTTTAATTATGTGATTGTTTAGTGCTAGTGAGCTGGGTGCTTTGTTGTTACTGTGATTTTTTTTTTTTTTTTTTTTACAGTATAGAAATTCTGCTTTCTGGCATAAACCTCTTGCTTTTATGTGAAGAAGAAATGTTCCAAGATCATTGTGTTGTGTTTTATGATGCATTTTTGCTTGCTCTGTCAGTTAGTCTCCTTTTTTTTTTTTTTTTTTTTTTTTTGGTGACTGCTCCACCCAAAATTCCTGAAAGCTAAGTAAGGAGAGAGGGCTTGAAGCTGACTCATTACTGGGCTGAGAAAGTAATGGAGGTTCATTGGTGTCCTAGGGAGGGGAATATTAATGCAGACCTTTGTACCACTTTGATAGATGCAAGCGAATTCCCCAACGTGGCTTCAAATTCGTGGCAAAGGATAAGGAAGCCTAGCCCATGCATTTCCATCCAACAAAGAGTAATTTCTGAAAGAATGTGTTAAATAGTTCTAAAGGTTTACGGTACCAGGTACTGGAACTAACATCTAACTTGTTTGTCATGCTACAATTACTTTGAAAAAAATCCCCTGGTAAGATACTCCTCCAGTCAAACCAATATTATCTTCTCGAACAGCTGATATTTTGCAAATCTGCTTTAGGTATCAGGAAAGAAATGGTATTTTATTGGATTTTTTTGGTGTGTAGCTTCACATGACCTTAATTATTAATTAATGCTCAAGAGCTTTGGATTTGTCTAATGACCACCCTCATGAAACTGATGAGGGCTTGTCTAGTAGTCAAAATTTTTGAAAAGTTTGTCAGCCCTCTGTATTGCTTTTCGTGTTTTATGTTTGCTTTCCAGTGTGTTCCTGGAGCCTGTGCTGTTAGCCCTATGTATAATCCCCACAGATTTGAACGGTTTAGGATTCAGTTAAACCTTTAGATCATATGCTCTCTAATAGAAGTTGTGGAATATTTTCTTGTCTGTCCTCCAGGCTAAATGACAGGATATTTTTGGTGAGCATCTCTTGATTATGGAATTCACTTCCTTTGGACCACCATAAGAAGAAATCAGCAGGTTTTGGTTTTTTAAAGGATACTGTCTAGAATGTTGTTTGTGGTAGTAATATTTCTTAGGGTTGTTGTGTTTTACTGCATGTGCTTGATCAGCAAAGGGAGTGGTTAGAAAGATGAGGCAGAAACAAAGGGTTTGGGTTTGTTTTGGGTTTTTTAATACATACAATCTGAAAAATGTAGTGTATTAAATAAATGGCATGATTGCAGTGTGCATTTCCTTCCCAGATAACTTGTTACTACTCATCTAGTAGAAGACCGTGGTTACCGCTTTTTTTTTCCCTAGAAATGAAATAGGAATAAATATCATGTTAAGCTTTAAGTCCAGTTTGTAGCTTGTCAAGAATTAGTTATTTTCTCTTGCTTTTAGTTGAAGCATCTTGTCATAATGGAGATGAAACAATGGAGACAATTGAGGCTGCTGAAGCACTTCTCAATATGGACTCCCCTGGTCCTATGTTGGATGAAAAAAGAATAAGTAAGTTTTTTATGAAATTTGCCTTGTTTATTAATGAAATGAGGAGGGATACAGTGCAGCATGGTTGTGTGGAAGGGGTAAGATGATTTTGCTTCCAGGTAGACTTTATGTCCGTAGTTTGGATATCAGAAATCCAGTGGTGTATGCAATGAAAGATTTCATTGCCATGCCAGAGTTGAACATTGACAGGTAAGGAAAGAATCAAAAATTACAAAGGGAAGGTGTGAATGAAGCAAGGTTGTTTAGACGGCTGTGTTTTATTTGGCTGATAGAGGATGAGTTTGTTTATGTTGCCAAGATAAAAGAATATATGCTTACATCTGCAGATTGTCTTAAATATGAATAAAAATGCATGATCACCAAATAATTGTGCTTTTTTGGGGAGTGGGTTATGTCATTAAATTGTTGTATTTTAATACTGCTTCTGCTTGTGTAGAATGTTGTGGGTGGATATATTCCATTATGAACTGGTCTTCTGTCCCAGGAAGGCCTTAAGTGTCATAGTTTTATTTCATTCTGTGTTTTAAAATTTGCTGTAAAATGTAGCTTTTAAAAGTCCTTGTGGCTGTGTGGTTGTCCCTTTCCCTTAAGCAACTATGTTTGGCACAACTGAAGATGATGATATGGTGGCTCCTATTACACACGTGTCAGTCACGCTTGATGGGATCCCCGAGGTGGTGGAAGTTCACCAAGCCCCAGACCCTTACGCTGAATCACCAGAGACTCCAGAATTCGAACAACCAAAGAAGAAAAAAGGTAAGATGCTACTGGAGAACAGTGGTGCAGTGTAGGAGAGCAGTGGGTGGCATGCTCACCTCCCCTGTGGGTGTCTGGAACCATTCTGGGTGTCAGGTCAAAATAACTGAGTGGGCTTAGCTAGAAATACAGAGAAAGCGTTTTCTTACTGGGTAGTGTGAGCACAGATACTGGTGCTTAGATACTAATGATGTTGGAGAGGTAGCAATGATGGCTTATTCCACAGGAAACATGGATCTCTGCTTGTTCCTATTTATAGTTTCTTCTTCAGAGCAGAATTGCAATACAAGCTATAGAGCTTTTGTTACCATGAATGCTGAAGTAATTTAATTAGCTCCTATTTAGCTTCAAATAAAGATACTTGGTCCGTTCAGAATATGGGATGAGAATGTTTGGTTTTTTTTTTCCGCTCTTCTTGAATATGAACGGTTTAAATCTTCTTTTTTTTCTAAAGAGCTGCATGCTATAGTAAGCATTAGTCCCATTTGCGGTAGATAAAATTTACACAGTGTCCATTGAGTGATGTTCCATTGGAGTCGGTGCCGTGCTAAAGAACAGTGAAGTTTATGTGGTGTTAGTCAGACCTTCTGCTCCTGTTTTCCCACCCTGCTTGAGCATGGACCCTATCAGAGGTCCTGAAGCTGATGTCTACAGTAGAAGAGAGTCATGGAGTGCAGGCAGATGTAAGGTGCTGTTGCAATGAATTTAAAAAAAAAAAGAATAAAACGAGAGTTATGTTTCTGGAACTAATCCTAGGGCCGAACCAGCGCATTAGGACTTGGACAGGTTCCCCTGTGGAAAAAAAACCTTCCAGAACAGGACTCCTGCTACCCAGCAATACTCCTGCTGAATGAGAGTGCATTTTTGCTGCTAATGCAACCATCATACTCCCAAATGTTGGGAGTCATTATCTGTGAGAGTGTACTGTCCTGTGAGAAACCTTGGGGAAGCCTCCTGAGCCCCATGTGTGTCACAAGGTCTGGTAGGGACGGGTGTGGGTCGGGAAGTCTCCGATTCCTGTAAGAAAGCTGAACTGAAACCGCTGTGGAGAGCTTTACCAGCAGCTGCCCCGAGAGTGCTGCGGGGGAAACTACCGTACTGTGCACACTACTGTGAGATAACCAACCGTAAGAGGATTTTAAACTGGTTTTATGGTTTTGTTCTTTTCTTTTCTTCTTCTTTTTAATGTTGGCTGCTATGTGGGTCAAAACAAGGAGCCGCTGTCTGCCAGACATTTAACCTCTTTGGCTTGATGCATTCATACCCTCTTTCGTGTTGTGCTTCTGCTTACTCCCACTCCTTCCTCCTCCCTAGCTGTAGGTTAGAAAACCAGTTGCTTCACAGCAAATGTGTGTGTTTGTTTTTGACAGTTACATTGGATAGAAAAAAATACCAGAAAAGATGCATCAGCTTAGTGTTTCATTAACTGCAAGTTTTTGATGAAGTTGAGACTTCATGAGGTAGATGGTCTGGTCTGAGCGATGCTGAAGTGTTACTGCAAAATGTTATTAATTTTGTAGTGCATTTCAGGATGACGTGCAGTGTGTGGGTGGGGTTTTTTTGTTTTTGTTTGTTTTTTTTTTTAAGTGCAATCTGTTTCCCTTCCTTTGGTCAGTTTTGTGGCATGGCAAAGGACTACGGTCATTTTGCCCTATCCACACCACTCATGATTTTATAGACTTCTAGCATATATAACCCATCAGCTAAACTTGTAGGGTTGCATTGTGCAGAGCATTGCTAGCTAACTGAGCCAGAATGGCACTGCCAAGTAGAGCTCCTCCAAGAAAGTGTTCTCCAGAAGTGATGGGGTGATTTCACTTCCTTTCCTTGTGGGCCTTATTGCTGCAGCAGGAGAGCTGTATCCACCCATCTGCTCAACTCCAAAACTGTGTTTAGCATGATGTTTGTACTCATGAACATCTGAGCACTGAGGTGCCAAACTATGGATCAGAAGGACAGGAAAAACAAAGGGATGTCAGAGAAAGAAACTTGGAAATTTGCTATACTAGTACCTTCAGTCCTGTTTTTGCTATGGGAGGTATCTGGCAGTAGGTGGTCACATAAGTCATATACACATTATATTTTAGATATATACTGTTCATTATATTTTTACATACTTTTTTTTTTGGTTTTTTTTTTAACAAAACCCACTGAAAACAGTGCAAGAAAATGTACTGAACTTTTTCTGGTGTGGTATAAAACGTTTAATCAGGATGAGCATCTCACTTTCTAAATATCACATTAATTTGTAGCATGAATTTCTAACCGGAAGTCTTTTTGCAACCATGCAAATAGGAAAGTGGAAATACCAATTATAAATTCAATTAGCTATACAAAATGACGGTAGCCCCAGATAAGTCTTAGCTCTTGCACATTCTTCATCCTTCCTCTTTGTAAAATTCTCTCCTAAAAAGGAATTTAGTCGTGTGCTCTGAAAGGTAACAAATTCATGCTCTATTGAACCAAAGGAGGAAGCGTGCAAATGCTTAATGTGCTTTCAGAAATCATCTTCTTTTAAACAAAGGAAACATATCTTGTGTGTCTCTGTTAACTGTGTTTTTGATGGTATCAGTCAGCGCCTGGAGATTATAGCTCACAGTGTAGTCTAAAACCATCATCTTAAGTATCTCTGGCCCAGATATAGAGCAGTAACATCAACACCTTTCTGTAAACAAGTTTCACATTCTTCACTGATTTCTAATTTTGGATGGATTTCTGGTAGAGGATTGTCCATCTAGGATGTCTTGAAGTAGGCTAGGCTGAGGTAAGAGAGCCTAGAATTGCTGTAGCAAGTAGTATTCGTATTTAGTAGCCTAGCTTATCCCTAATCAGAAGTGCATAAATTATATGTGATTGGTACTTATGTTTCCTGAAGTTGACCAGTAGTAGTTCAGTCATGACCTAATTGAGCCCTCATCCACTTCATCTTCTTTTAAGACCTGATCTCATTTGGACACAAGGTAATTAATTACATCAAAATAACACTCCCCACTCCTTAATGGCATACACTTAAACCTGTACAAGAGGGGAAACGAGATGAGCACCCAACAGGGTCTTCCCATGACACAACTCTAAGGGGAGAAGAGCACTCAGCCAAAGTTACCCCGGCGGACTTCTTGTGCAGTAGAAGCTGATCTATACAAGAGTGACTTCATCTAGATATTTTAGGGAAAACAGACATTTCTGCAACCAATAATGGTGAGTGGAACAAAGCTGCTAAAAAATGTACTCCAGTAGTTCTTTATCCCTTCATATGATGATATATGAAAAAAAAATTTGTAGGATTTCCTCCCTCCCATCTTCATTCAAATCAAGGAAGGCATTACCGGCCAAGATGATGGCTGAACTTTGTGTCCCATCCTCAGTCATGAATCCTGTCTGAACAGAAGCAAGAAAGTTAGAGGACTCCAGGCATTACTAGAGTTTCCTCACTGTAGCTCTCTCAACTAGCTAGCCATCCTCCCCCATGCCTTGTCAAAAAAAAAGAGAAAGAAAAAGGTGCAAAGGTGGACTTAGCAAGACTGCTAATATCAAAAGGTGAGTGTTCAAGCCAGTGTTTCTTATGACTTCTTTATAGATACCTGGAAGTCTAGAGAACAAAGCAGACTGTGCAGGCTGGCACTGAGCATTTTTTTTCAGAGCTAGTGAAAAACCCTCACTCTTACTCTGCAGCAGAGCCGTTTCCTTACTAAAGCAGCCCCTAAAAACAAAACCAAAAAGTGGAACGTCATAGTGTACGGGATTGCACAGGCCTATTGGTCTTGCCTCCGTAGAACATAAACTCTTTGGAAATGCAATAACTAGAGAAAAAGAAAAATACTTTTCTTTAGATCTTTAATTATGACAATAGGTTATTTGGACTAGAAGTATGTTTCTCTGAGTCCTGTGTCTGCTTGGTCTATTCTGCCTCTCAAAAGAGCAGAGGTAGTACGTGAATAATTTAGGTATTGTCAATGTCCTAAGGGGTCGCTGCAAAACCTGGTAAGAGAAATTTTTACTTCATAAGACAGTTCTGAAGGTTTCTGATTAATTACATTACCTGTAAAAGCTGACATTGCAGGGTATGAGAACTACTAAAGGAATAGGTTCAAGGTTGTATACTGAAAAATACTCCAGCATGACTTACATTTTTTTACTCCACTTACGTTTGGATAGTTGATTTTTCAACATTTTCAAATCAATGCTCTTCATACTTGTCATCGGTTCTAACTAGCTTCTTCCTTTCAGTCTTCCTCACCAGATAGAGCCACCATACTTACGACTTTAAAAACTGGTGATTTTTTCAGAGCCTGTTACTGGTTCTGCTGGTCTTAACAAGCAAACAAGTGACTTTCCTTTACCTGTAGCACTGTTGAGAAAGGTGTAAAAGACAATAGGACTGAAAAATGTCTTCTTCACATGACAGTATAGTTTCCTGCTGTCAGTGGAGACTTCCAATCTATTAAACAAGCAGACAATCTTGTTTTATCCGTAAGTTCCATTTTGGTGATGAGCGAACAAGATAGTGCTCTATATTTTATCTAGCTTTTCCTGTTTAAATTCTTGTCCACAGTTAATAGCTTATTCTTCTCATCTCTACTGTTTTAAGTGCTCTTAAAAGTATCTAAAAAGCCACAGAAGTTTCCAAGGTACGTGGACTTTGGAAAAGTGAGCATAACCTTTACCAGAAGTACCCTAAGAGCATAGGGGGTCCAATCCTGCTGTAGAAATTGAAGAAGTTCAGCACAGAACTGAGCTCCTAACTTGCTGGAAATTGAATCCTCTCTGAATTGGGGAAACAAATCTCTTCCCTTTTTAGGTCCTTGTTCTTTTTTATTTCCTTTTTTTAAGCTGCAGTTTGACTTGCTGGTGGTTTATTTCAGGGAAGAAGCCGAAACCGTCTCGTCCTGAATCCCCTACTACAACTCCAAACATATCAGTGAAAAAGAAAAACAAAGATGGAAAGGGTAAGTCAAAGAGTTGTCACTGAAGTTTTTAAAAGAACATTGTTTCTGAGTGACCTGTAAAAAGAAAACATTTGTGATGTAAAAAGAAAATGTTCGCTAATTTTCTTGTGATGTAAAACCAGGTCTTATGCTCAGGGGTAGTTAACATCTCATCTTAAGGCAAGTAAAAAAATTAGTGCATGAGATTTCTTGGTGAAATACCCAGTTCCCGGGGGGAATAACGTATTTGTCACTTTAGTAGCAAGGGTTCTTGGGAACTCTTCAATCTCCCTCGGAGGCTGCTGTGTTTTGAGTGAAGTCCTGGGGAGTGCTTTGCATTGTATTAGGGTTTCTTGGGCTGTGGTTATTTTGACAGATGATCTTTGAAAACGTTTTCCATCTGTGTGTGTCTAATTCTGCATGAGGAGCTAATCAAGGCTGCCAGTTGGCAGCAGGAAGTACCAAGCCCTAAATTTTGAGGGAAGCTATAACGCAGCTTGAAGGCTTGGGCAGAAAACTTGCGTTTTTGATACTTCTCTCATTCCTCCTGTGTTTAAAGGGAAGAAAGAAAATAAATACCACATAACTGATACAATAAATCATTTCCTCCAGACTGAACTGTTCAGTAGTGCCTGTCAGTTTTGTCAACAGCTCGGTTGCTTTGCTGTTGGGTCCAGCACCCGCACCCATTCCCCGGGCTGGTGTTTGAATGGCAGCCTGATGTCCCGGCCCCCACCAAGTTCTGCTGTGCTCAGCGGGAGCTGGAAATGAGCCTCCCCTGTGTCACCACAAGTGCCTGCATGCACGCCTGGGGACTGATGTGCTTGCATGCTGTGCAATACTTGCCAGGACAGAAGCCAGCCAAACCTGGAAGGTGGTGGCATAAGAATGTCAGACTGTCTTGAAATCAGAAAAATCGCTACACTGACAAATGAGTATGTTTTTTTTTTTTCTTTTGAAGAGGGATTTTCTGCAGTAACAGGAAATAAAGACTTGTTTGCAAGCAATAAATATTTAACAGGTTAATGCCAGCAATTTTGAGTATGCATTGTTGCTGCTTTTTTTTTTTTAATTAAAACCTGATTTTTAAGTAAAAATGAAAGAGAAGTATCAGAGGAACCTCTAGGTAGTGCGCAAATGAAATAATAGAAAATATTAAAGCAGGTAGTCACAAAATTAAAAGGCAGAAGAGTCTACTGTTTCTAGCAATGATAGCAAGGATACAGCATATTTCACATTTGTCCTTTGTTACAAAATTGCTAATTCAGAAGGAATTAAAAAGGAGCGTGTTGACTGAAACCACGGCCTGTTACGAAAAAAGCTACCACAAAAGCATTTGTTTAGCATTTTGAAGAACACAGAATTGAAGTAAAAGGGGTATTAATATAACCGGCCATGGCAGGGAAGCAGCTAGAAAATTATGAGAGTTGCCTGGCTCTCAGTATCCACAATGTTTCCCTAAGGAGAACATGTATGCTAAAATACCAAGCCCTCCATATAATTATTTGATGTGATGCATGGAGAAAACTGAGTTTTCTACATATGTCATCTTCTACTGTGACTCAGAGGAGGTTAAAAATTCTGCCTGTGAGTAAAGCAGACGGTTTTCGCAGACAGTCCTCTTCACAGTGATTTTCAGTGGCTAAACAGTGACAAATTTTCAGACTGCCTTGATGCCGCTGAGCATTTTTAGTCTAGACTACAACAAAAGCACCCTGGATTAAATGGTAAGTGGCTGGGAATGCTCTCACTCCTGGCTGACGTTGTGTCTTGCCTAAGCAGTCTTAACCTTTGCCTTCGGGGTATCCGAAGGCAAACAGGCTGACCGTTTCATGTTAGCTGGGAGACATTTGTTGCAAAGGCAGTGGTTTTTTTCTAGGGATGCTCACTTTTAAAGTTTCCACCTGCCAAAGGAGCTGTTAACATTTTGTACTGCCAGTGCTGATGCCTTTGCTGAATATTTGTGAAATACAGATTATAGTACAGTAGTATGGGAGCTTTAATTTGTAAGACACCTCCTCTTGTTGAAAAAAAGTTCAGAGTGGTGGTTATTAAAGTTGAAAAAAGTGCCGGGTTAAATTGAAGCTAACAAAATAGATCCTGTCACCTTCTGATGCACTGGGCATCATTTTTTGTGAAACTTAAGAAATCTGCACATGTTGTCCTTGCTGTGTTTTTGCACAGCTACTTGTGGGAGGTGATACTTTCATACAAGAAGTTTTTTCTTCCTTTCTCAGACTAACAACAGATCACTAAGAAGCTTATGTGCAGCTTCAGGTGTCCAAAAGAACATCAGACACCAAAAGCCTTAAAAAAAGCAGGAAAAAGGGTCTCATTAGTTATATGTGTTTAGACTCCTTAAATGTGGTTTCGGAAAAAAACAATATGCAAATTTTGTAGTAGTTATAAGTATTCACAATCTGTGATTTTAATACTGTTTCTTTATATGTGGTAAACACCGAACAGATGTGATGGATTTCCATATATAGGTGTTTGTGCCTGCTTGTTTGTAAAATGAAATTTGAAAGTTGTCTAGCAGCAAGTCCAAGCGCTCACTGGATTAAAAAAAAAAAAATCTTTTTCTGAACTTTATTCTTGAAGGTTTGCCTACCTCAGCATATGCCACTGATTGCCCCATATAAATCTAATTGTTAAAAGTAAGGATTTTATTTAGCCTTTTAAAGGATTATAACACTCACCTCAATTCAGCAAAGTATTTAAGCAAGGGCTTAATTTCCAGCATTTTCAGAGGATGGACCTGAACATGTTCCTAATTGAGGTAAAGCAATAGGGACTGCTTCTGTAACTGGATTAGGCAGGAGGGAAGTGTGCACATAGGTGACTAATGGTATCTAATGGTGGTGGTTGGAACGGGGTGACTGTAGGTTGACTGGTACCTGACTCTGTACGTTACAGACAACGGCTAGGGTGTTTGGGCACCCAGATTGTAATAACTAACAAGAATCCCTTCCTTTGCTCTTCCATCACTATTTCCTAGTCTTGATGATTTATTACAGTGTATTCATAAAGATACCAGCTTCTTAATTTTTACATTATTTACATCATTGATAAAATATGGTCAACTAATATTTTTTTCTTTTTTTTCTGTGTCCTGAAATACTTTTATCTTAGGAAATACAATTTATCTCTGGGAGTTCTTACTAGCACTGCTCCAGGACAAAGCTACGTGTCCTAAATATATCAAATGGACTCAAAGAGAGAAGGGCATTTTCAAACTGGTAGATTCCAAGGCTGTGTCCAGGTTGTGGGGAAAACACAAAAACAAACCTGACATGAATTACGAAACAATGGGTAGAGCTCTCAGGTATGTGCATTTTTAATAATAGACTGTTTCTGTTGCCTTAGTGTTTGCATGCATTAAATGCCTCATCTAATTTGTGTAACAACAGAAAAGAGTTAGTATTCTGTCCATTTGGGAAATGAAGAAGTTATTTTGGCAAAATAAATAAGCTAACTAAAAGTAACCCTTACTAACCTCAACCCCAAATCAGTCACCTTCAGTCTCAGCTCAGACATCTTCAGTGCTGCTGCAAAAACTGCATCTTCACAGTCAGCCACAGACAAAGTAAGAGACTGAAGATTTCAAGTGGGGCAAGCCTTTTACATAAAATTCGAATCTCTTTTCTCCAAAAAATCCTCAATTCAGGTGTACTAATGAAATTATTTCTACTTGGTGCAAATGATCCCGTTTCCAGTGGAAGATACAGTTTTAGAATTTAGGTCTGGTTGTGCTTCTCTAAACTTGAATATACAGACAGTTTTAGAACATCTTCTCATATGCTTCTGCCTGTCAGGCTGGGATTTTTCTCATCCATAAAAGACTGTGCAAAATAAGCAGACATCCATGAAGATTCAATCTTACCTGCTGATTGATAATTGTGCAACTGAGCAGCTATGCATTTCTTTTCATTTCCCGTCACCCCTCACCTTGGTGTGCATGATTTCAAATTGTCATATTAATTTGTAAATATAACAGAAGTAGTGCTCTCCTGTCCTATTCCCTTTGCTTTGCTGTAGCTAAAATATCTGCCTGTGCTCACTGATGAATAAGCGTGAATTCAGGTAACTGAAAGAACTGTATGAGTCAAGAGGAGAATTACAAGTTTCATGCAACTTTTAAAGAGTATGAGTTGATAGCAGAGCTGCCAAATCACGGAGTTCTTCTCTTTCTCCTCAGAGTTATCTGAGGTTGAAATTAAAAGGTGACAGGAAATACCAGTAAAAGAAAGTTGTTTGAGGAAAAAATACGCTATTAAATTGGCCACTCCTTTATAATGAAGAAACTAGGCACTTAAAATATTGTTTACTTGTTACTACTGGTCTTATTTTCTGGGGGTTTTGTTGCCTTTTTTTTTTTCCTTTTTTTTGTTTCGTTTGGTTTTTGGCAAAAAACACTGTGTAACTTGATGTGTGTATGCTTTAAACAGATACTATTACCAAAGAGGAATACTAGCTAAAGTAGAAGGTCAGCGCCTAGTATATCAATTTAAAGAAATGCCAAAAGATCTCGTCTATATAGATGATGAAGATGCGAGCCCTAGCACTGAATCATCAGATTCAACTCTGCTCTCAACTCCTGTGGCCAATAGAAACCAGCCGAGCAGATCTAGAGCGTCTGCAAACGCGGGAACAAAGGGAGGATCAACCACAGTGCTAAAAACAGGAAACTCGAAGCCTGCTAAGCTGAAGGAGCACGTAGAAGTTGTACAGCAGCAGACACCTGGCTTGACTTCAGAAGTTTTGAGGACAATGCAGTCTCCGCAGCCAGTACATCCTACTCAGCTTTTTCGGACAGTTCACGTAATGCAGCCATTGCAGTCCCTCACAGAAGGACATGCAGCTGTAACCAGTAACGTTCCGGATGAAACGTTAAATCCCTCGGTTCAGAATATAAGGTAAGAAAATGTACAGGATATAAATGTATGAATAATAATAAATTCACTGTATGATGGCTAGATAGACTAGATTCTTTGTTGCGCTTCAAAAAAATGCTCATCTCCCAGTTTGGTTGAAGAGAAATGGTGTCTTTGTGGCTGATCCTAGGAATTGGGAGTTACTACACCATACTGCGACATGTACGCTCATAAATGCTCTGCCTTTGGTGGAGGGAAGCACATCTTTCCTGCGGTATTAGGCCTGATGCAAATCCTTTAGAGAGGAAAAATGCACAACTTCTCTTTTAAATTGGTATCATCAGTTCTGTCCTGCAGCAGAGGCAGTATTTTCATGGCTCTGCTTTTTCACTGACTGTTTGATGTCTTCACTTTTGAATTATACATGGTGTGTCTGCATGATCCCTTCAAAAAAATTTTCCTTCTTGCTTCTTAATTTCTTTTCCTAAGAATTTTTTGTCATTTCTTTCATCTTTTGTAGTGTCCCCAGTTACAACAAGGGAAAGCTCCGTGTTATCTACTCTAGCATTTTGCTGCTGTTACAAGAGCATGTTCTTTTGATTTTAGAAAACAGTTAACAGAATAATCTCATGGGAGCTGTGTATCTGCAGACTATTTTGGGAGACAGTCATGCTTCCACGCTTAATTTGTAAGTCAACTGGCTAACACTACACAGAGTTTAAGCATCATGACTCCTTTGCACCTACCCGTTAGTAGCAGCATCCTAATTGAAGAGGCTTTAAAAAACAATCACTTAAGCCTGGTTTCACCCTAGCCTGAGGCGTCCCCTGATGGACCTTGTTCATCTCCACTGACTACAAAAGACCTGAAAAGAATAAATGTTCTTGGAATCTAGGCCTAGGCCCCTCACACACATTCTTAAAGAATTATGAACATCACTTTTTTTTTGAGATACGCTGTGTTAACATCACTGTTATAATGGTTGTCATTTTGTGCTGCAAAATGGCAATAATGCTATTTCCTGCTCCCTTCCTCTATTCGTTCCTTTGAAAATTACATCCAGAGCCACCAATAGATTTGGAGTGGTACTTACTATCTGGGGTTAACCATGCAATTTTGTCAGAGAGAAGTAATGACACTAATGAGACCAAATAATTTCTTTGTTTCCAAAAAATAAGTTTTGCTCTCTCATCTCTGCTACTAGAGGGATGCTGTAAAAGCTAGCCAGTTATTAAAACTCCACTTATATAAAAGGAAAATCCAGAATAGCAGTAACAGCTAGGTTTTTCAGAAGAACTGAAAGAAGAACTGAAACTGTTGAGATCAGCCTCCAGTGACTGATACAATAGAATCAATGAGAAATGCTTTAGGAGATAACCAAGTAGTTGAGGAAGCTGAAGATTTATATATAGGAAATGACAAACCAAGACTGCAGCTTCAATCAAGAAAAAAAGTTATGTCTTCTTTCCTTGGGGTAAAAAACCCCCAAACTTTAAAATTATCCCTGGACTTCCTAGTTTGAATCCTTTTTTTTTATTACTTCCTTAAAAATTATGAAATGTTTTCATTCACACTGCAATATGAAAAATTCACACTGAAAAGAGAAATTCACTGGTTAGTAAAGGCTGCAAGGGAATAAATACATTGGGCCATGAAAGCAAAAATATTTTTCATAGTTACTGGGAGGCACTGTAAAACAAACTGGAAAGAGTTACCATTTTTAAGTAGACAATGTCTGTTTTCATTTGTCTTCTAATTATAAAATGCATGATTTGAAAACAAATTGTGTTTTGCTTATTGTTCTAACCAACTAGAATTAGTTCGAGATGCACATAGGGGAGGAGGGAAGAGTTATATTTGATCAGAAGTTTATGTGAAAGAGAATTATGAGGAATTTGAAAAAAAAAAAAAGAGCCAGTTTTGGAATTAATTTAGGAAATTAATAAAAATCTGCATCAAGGTGATGTCTTTTAAGTTTTTGAAGCTTAGGAATGAAGCTACTCTGTACAGTGCAGTCCTATGATTTCAGGGTTGATGAAGGGTTTAATTACTTGTAAAAATTGACTAAGGCAATATAGTGAAAGGAAACAAGTACAGACATAGTTGAAGCTATACAGTACCATTTAACTCAGTAGAATTACTGAGTTAATTAATTAAACATTAATAGGGGCAAAGTTCAGCAATTTTCAGAGTTAAATAGCTCCAGGCTAGACCTACACTAGATTGTATATCAAAAACAATATAAATAGTATAGATGGTATAAAAAATGGTAGCAACAAACAGAAGTATCTGTAAGACCTAATAAGGCAGGCAGGCAAGAAGTCCAGCCTAACATTTGGAAAGCTGCTCAGTGACATTATGACATCCAGTTATTGCATTACATTATTTCACAATCGGACCTTGGGCAATAAGCTAAAGGGAAAAATGTAGTAGAGATGATACATGTGTGACGTTCGAATGAAGTAAAAGCCTTAAAGCCTTAGGGTTCTGTATTGCATCGGTTCTAATCCATTGTTTGTAACTTAAAACGTTATTCCACGAAGTCTTCAGTTGCACTTTCCTTAGCCAAGATGACAAAGTGTTTCAGATGAAGGAAAAAAAAAAAAAAAGACCCATCGGATCTTTTCAGTACAGTACATAATTACTGAATGGTAAAAAAAAAGCCCCATCGGATCTTGTTTCAGATGAAGGAAAAAAAAAAAAAAAAGACCCATCGGATCTTTTCAGTACAGTACATAATTACTGAATGGTATAGAAGTATTGCTAATTAAGAAAGAATGTACTAAGGTGTCTGAGCAGTTAGAGTGAAAATAAAAACCACAAGCCAGATTTTTTTTGGTGTGCTTTTAACCAGGATGGGCCAAGCTGCAAACCAAGGTGCTGATGAGTCCTGTGCAGTAGTCACTGCCCATTCCAGGCTCTAAAAATACAACTTATGACAGATAGATTTCTGCTCAGTTTCAAAATGCAAACTTCAAATAGTTTGGTGAGGTAGAATGGCATGTTGAACTTTTTTTGGAGCATATGTTTTAGGTCTTGTTTTATAATAAGGCTAAAACAAAGGAACTGGATTTTGTGTTTGTTTGTTCAAAGAGCTGTAAATCTCTAGCAGTTTAACAAGTTTGTGTACATGTTCTGAATTGCTGCAGTGGGGCTTCCATAAGGGTTGAAATGAATGGTCTACGTGATTTGAAAATGTACAGCAGGTACGATTGCCATTATAGAATAAGAGCTGACAAACCTTCTGATGTATGCACACTCCCCTTGGGGTTGTGGTTGGAGTCACTTTATAGTACTTTTATAAGGAAGCATGAGGACAAATAGCAACATTGGTTGCCAGTTGGTGTTCAGAGGTTGGGGCATGTAGATAGTCAAGGTCATTTGGGCGAAATGGCAACCAGGGTTTGGGAATGATCCTCAGAAGGTTTTCTGATACGTACTGGTTAGTGGTTGGGCTCTGCCTTGAAGTGTGAACATCTTGGACCCATATAATTTGTCTTGCACAATGTAGCTTCTAAAGTTTTATTCATGTAAATTTTCTTCCCTCTTCTTCATGGAAATAAATGGTCTTCCCTCTGCAGCAATTTGCTTCTGTTGTGTTGTGAGAAGAAAAAAAATATAGAGAAAATACTGAGGATTTTTGAGGTCAAAACAACTGGCTTCTTAACACTTAACCATATCCTTCAGAGAAGAAGTCTGAACATGTATCTTTGCTGCTGAGGCACTTGGTAAAAGAATCCTGTTTGAAGAATGTTGTGAAGGGCTCGTGTCACCATCCCTCCCCTGTGCTAGGCAGCATTGACTGGTAAAGTCTGCTCCCAGAGCATCGCTGGGAGAGCGTGACAGCCGTTCCCCAGGGCCTCTTTGCGTTTCTCAAAGAAATGGGCATGCCAGTGAAAATCAGGGGTTGGTTCTTCACAGGAGACAGGCAGTGGCTTCATTTATAGCTGCACAAAGCTCGTGCAGAGTTTTGTGTACTTTGAGGGGAGGGTAGTGTTTTACTCTGAAGTGGAAAGGTTTTGGATGGCTTTTGATGGGCTTTTTATACAAGTTTTGGTGCTGCTGTATGCAGGGGAGACAAGGAGAAGTGTTGCTCGCCAGGGATAGATGCCTCTTCTTCAGCCCCAGTGCTTAAACAGAAAGGCTGTGATGTGGTGCTAACCCAAGCTTGGGAAACGAGGCAGGAGCAGGGTCAGGTCATGCAAATGGGGTTTTGCTGACGGGGAAGACATCTAGTATCCCCAGTGGGAATATTCAGAATTGCAAACTCACTGCTGTTCTGCGGGTGTAACAGTTCTGGCTCAGTGGATGCAAGCACAGTTACTGCAGTCTCCAGTCGTGTAACTGGGAGCTGAATTTGGCACCGCATGTTTCCAGTGATAAGACAAAAATAAAAATGCCTCTCTGGATGAGCATTTGATTTCTAACTTTTTCCAATGAGCCAGCTTTTTTAAGGAAGGAAAAAAAAAGTCTCTTTGAATTTAGCACTTGTAAAATTGTTCTGTTTAAACCAGAATAACTGACACAGGTTAACCAGAATATCTGGTTTATTGGAGTAATTGTGTTTTAGCTTGGAATTCGGAGGCACTGAAGTAGTCCTGGGATTCAGCTCCATGTTCATTGGGTCATCCTAAGTGTAAAGGGCATCTTTTCTGTTGCTCCAGAAAGTGTACCTCTCCTGTAAGGCTTGGAACTTACCTTGTCATGGGTAGTCTAGGACATCATACAGGGCTCTAAGTTGCCTGCATTTGGGCAATTAAATTGCTCCCTTAAATGACTAGGGCTGCAGATAGAGATACGCATTTTCATTTACTTTTAATCTAGAGTAGTAGTGATTTAAGATGGAGTGTCTTCTGGATGGAGTGAGAAGAGGTTCTTGTGTTACTAACGGTTCAGAGAAGATCATATTGTGAGTAATTTAAAATTATATGTCTCTATTTGTTATTGATTGTATGGGACATATCTGAATCTTCTGGCTGGCAGCTCTGTATACCAAGAAACTTGCAATTAGCTGATTGCTGACAGATCCTGTGCAATGCTTTAGCAGACTTCAGGTTTTAAACACAATTTTTCTATCAAAATTCAGTTTATTGTTTCTTTTCTGTATTTTCAAGTTGTCATTGTGATAGCTTGGACATGTTAGAAGACCAGTATCCCGATTCTGTTCTGTAGCTGGGGGAAAAGCTAATACAGACCACAGAGGACCAGTGGGATATGCTTTGTGTGTTCACTTCTGAACTGGAGAACTGCTACGTGATGAATCAGCCACAGCTTTCATCTTGACCTTTTTGCAACCTTTGGGGTAGAAAACGTTGCACTAATTCATCCTGAAGGTGACACAAGTGTGGACCACAATGGCAAGATCCTCATTAAAGAGGAGAAGGAAGTAGCTGAAGGTGAATCGTGTTTTTTCTGGGCATGAGCATTCTGTGTAAGAACAGTGATGAAGCGAACAATATGCCAACACAGTGGATTGTCCCGCTACGCAGAGGGAATTATCTTTGAAAGTCATGTCTACCCCAAGCAAATACGTATGCTTTCTGCTGTTGTTCCATAATCTGTTTCTGTGTCCAGGCTATGATGTATTGGTGGTCTGACTGCAGCTATGCTGATGCTGAAAAATACAGATTTGTCTAGCAGCATGAGTTTATCAACTCTGAGAATGTGAATACAGCTGCTATTTCAAACGAAGTGTCTTCATCTCGTGCCATGTATAGATGTTACCTTGTGTAAGTTGTGCAGTGAATGTCACTGTTACGTTCTGTAATCATACTTTACACCCTATGTATATTGGTTTTGCTCGAGCTTGCATAACCACACAGACACAGGGAGGCAGTCTGGCACTGTCCTTCTGAGATTTTGCATTGACCATCTGCTCCTTTTTCCCTGAATAAGAACGAGAGTCAAATCTGCACAATGTCAGCTAATGTTGTAGCTCATCACTCCTCTGCTGTTCCTATAGGTATGCTGAATATAAACTGTCACAGGTGTCAGTCTCGGTAAAGAGCTCACTAGGGCTCCCTGGGACTTGATGGGGAACATGAGCGAAGGAATACGATGCCAGCTGAGGACTTCTAGATAATTGGAAACAACTCCTGGCTGATATTTGGAAGGCCTTACTTTGATCGGCCAGCATCGGTGCACGTGCTTTGCTTCTGTTTGCAGTTAGACAGTAGTCTTCCGTCAGTGCAACAAGTTGGGTCTTCATGCTCCAAAGGAAGGCCTGCAGTAGAAGCTCTCCAGCACACCGACTGTGTGTCCAGCAGATACTGTTGGATCTCACTCACCGCTGCTGTAGCCTTCCCCAAAGGAAGGGAAGCAGGTGATTGTTGCGAAGAGCTGATCTCTCTCATCTCTTAAGTGAAGGCTTGACTGCATTTCATGTTGCAGGATGGTGAGGAAAATGCTCTTCCTGAGGGAGGAGTTGGTCAGAAATAGGCTGATGTGATCTCAGTGGGCTTCTACAAGAAACTCTTATTTAGCTTACAACAGGGCGTGTTTCTCAGAACACATTTACAATAGGGACAACTTCTATCATAGCAAAGACTTTGGTTATGACCAAACATTTTGATTTGATTTTCTTGCAGCTGAGAAGACCTTTTCTTAAGCCCATTTCTGATTTAATTTCTGCGGTAGGTAGGAAGAAGGCTGCTTACGGCAGAAGGGACTTCAAAGTCGTCTAGACAGATTAATTTTGTTTCTGCACAATGAGAAGCTATCCACAGGAGCTCTCTTTACATGTCTTTGGCACTGTCGAAAGAGGTGGGGTTTCTGCAGGTCTCTGTTAGTAGCAAAGTTTCTGAGTTCTAATTCAGGTGAGCGTGCAGTTTTGAAAAATTCTGGAAGAAAGGCTGTAAGACTATGTGGGTCCGTAAAAAGGACACCAGACTTGAGAGTTGAGTCTTCTGTCTCTGTCTTCATGACATAAGAAATTATCTTGTTCAGGCAAAGAGCTAGACAAGAACAGGCAAGTTCTGCCCTCCCTTTGGAGGAGGCTGTGTTCAGACGGCATGAAGGCATCGAGTGCCTTTCTATCTCTCATGGACATCTGCCCCTAGACTGCTTAGCAGCTCCTGTCTGCATGGCTTGTGCTGCAGAAGGGCCAGTGGCTATGAGGCAATACGTTGGGGTGAAGTATTGACAAGATTGTTGATGACTCTGAGGATCACGTACTCGAGCGCAGCTGTGGAGCAGTTTGCAGTGATGGTAGAGCTCCTGAGTTGCATTTGGCTGATGCTTCCTATAGTCACTCAAAAGAGATTGCCTCTCAACTCAGGCATCTGAAGTGATTCTAACAAGCACATCCCACCCCTTCACCTCCCTTGCTCTTCCTAGCTTGACTGAATGAATTGTTTGCACACAGTTAGTTGAACAAATGGGGAAAGTCCCTGGAAATTTGCCCGTTTATCTCAAGGCCATCATTTCCCCTATAGCTGTAGGTTAAACAATGTGTATGTTGGAGAGGGAATTCTCCTCTGTTACCTCTCTCTATGTATTTCTTAATACTGCCTTGTTACATTTTCTTATTGTGCGGTGAAATACTTTGTTTACCTTGGCTTGTAGCTTCAATATTTTTTTGGTATCTTCTCCCTTTCTCCATTTCATAAATTTCACATAAATTACCATGAATAAGCTTGTTTTTCCTGCCTGTCACTTATTGTTTGCTTTATCATTAGTTACCTCTTGATGAGCTAATATGATACTGCACAATTCTGGGCTGTTAGCAGTACCAAATGGACCAAGAAATAGATGATCATTTTCTGCCAAGCTAAAATGACTTCAGAATTTTTGTCATTCTGTTCTCAGGTGTAACCAGATTGTTTTATGGCAGCATTTCCTTTTCATCACTGTTGCTCAATGTTCTTGTTCTTTTTGTAACCTCAGCAGGAACTTTTAAAGTAATCACCCAATAGACTTATACCTTAGAGTAGGAAGGGCATTAGCAAATTGACAGTGAAATTCAGAAGCATAGCAAAATACACAGTTCAAAGCACCTAAATAATGTAGCCCAGTGTTAACAGATCACCTTAAGTAGTGTGTAGTTGTTTGGGTTTTTTTTTGTAAAACAGGCAAAACAATTAACCAAACGTGTATTTTTTTCAATTATATTCAAGGCAAATAGTTTGTGCAGATAGATTTTTAGTTTGTAAACAGACGCATTTATCTGTAGTCTTACCAATTAAGGCAAATTGCTTGGCCACCATCAGCATAAACAACGTGTATTTATGGTGCTGTGTGCTACTTAATCCTGTGCTTGTACAGACATCTGCTGCATGCTTTCCCTGTAGCAAGTTCACACTCTCTGTGTGTGTATACATATATGTGTATATACATGTTTATATGTGTGTGTATCATATATGTATCTTGACTGATGGTGAAGATAGAGCATCTGGAGTAAACTATTAGTCACAGTATGATGTACAGGTATGGGACTTGCTTTCAGGAGAAATAAAATGGCTTAACATCAATATGCAACTACTAATTACAGTGTGCTGAGACAAACGATCTGGTTCTGTCCTCTCAGAGCTGTTGCTCCTAGTGCTTTGTAGAATACCTTCTGCACTGATTAGATCCAGTTCACACTTTTTGAGGTTGTCCTTCACAGCCATTTAGCAGCTAGAAGCTTTTATTTTTACTATTTTGTTTTAAAACAAAACAGCTAAAGAACAAGAAAGTAGCTTCAAAGTAATACTTGGATGGCATACAGGCTAGCAGCTTCAGCTGCTGCTTTCAAAACTGCAACTATTGAGTTGATCTTAATCCTTCAGGCGCAGGTAAGTTTCTTCATGGATTAAAGAGCTGGCTTGGTATCTACTCTGATACTTGTAATGCTTTTCTGATGGCAAGTGTCAGTTGTCTTTCCTTCTTAGCTGTTCCACTTGCCTTGCTGGTCTCTGTAGACTTTCCTGGGTTGAGCTGTATCTATATGACATTTTGATTTTACTGCAAGTTTGTTTAACTGTAGGTAGTTTACTTTTTTTTTTCTTTTTTAAAAAAGCTAGTGGATGCCCTCATCCTGTTACTACTTCTGACAGTCATTTATGATTTTTCTGTCAAGGTCCCAGGGGAATTGCTGGGGCGGGGAGAGTTAACACCGATAACCCTTAGCAGACTTGGTGTGAGCCTTGCACTTTAAGCTTGGTTGTTGGTATTTGCTGTGCAGCACCAAGTTCTCCAGAAGTTGGAAAGAAAGAAGTGATCACTCCAGCTGATGCTTTACCTCCAGCCAACCCCCGTTTCCATGAGCTTCTTCCTTGGGCTGTCTCCAGTTGTGTGACACAGGAGCTAAAGATTGACTGTGGTGCCAGTCACATCAAATTTTGTGTCCTGGTTATTATGGCCTCTGTGATGAGACCTGCATGGGAGCCTCATGGGCAAGGATTTGTTTTTTTTTTTTCTATAGTAGCATTCCTGGGTACTGCAACCTTCTTTCTTGTGAGGAAGAGAAAGCTACAGATGCGGATTTTGTTCCTTGTATTACCAAGCCACATAGGAGGTGGGGAAAAGATTGCCTGCAGCAGGGACTGGCAGCTGGAGGATGCTCAGGGAGTACTGATGTGCTCTGAGCCTGATACCAGCTGGGTTACTGGAGCTGCTCTTGCTGGAGCAATCTTTGGAGATCAGCTAGAGGCCTTTCCCAGAGGACTGAGCTGAGAGGGACCTGGGAAATCGTCTACAAATACTCCTTCGCTTGTCTCTGCTGCTGCATTAAGAAAGGGGGAATGCAGCTCCCTGGGCGGTTGGACTACCGCCAGCAGCGGCATCTGCATCCACATTGCCCCATAGCTTCAGCATCGCATAAGTCCTGCTTTGGTAAGCTTTTTGTTGTAACTGTGATAGCCAGAGCATGGTTTTAAATTGAAGTTTTGAATATGCTGAGTCTGATCTGGCTGGTCAATCGCTAAACGCTGGCAAGTAGGATTTCACAGAGCTGTAAAAAACAGGTACTACATGGGTAGAAGGACTATAGAGAGGAGGACATTCCATGGTAGATGTATAGTAGGCAACCCTTACAGCATATATGAGGATCGGTCTTCAGAAGGAAGAGCATGCAGTATTGTGCATGGACTTGAAAGTACAAATGTTGACAGTAACTGGCTTTCCATCGAAAGTGATTTCAGCAGGGGTAGAAATAAGCTAGGAGGAGGAGACAGTTATTTTTGGTTTTGGTCAGTGTCAAATATGTTCAAGAAAACACAAGGGAGAGCTTAAGACTTAAAAAGTGGAGGAGGGCAGGCAGGAGAAAACACTGAAGAGAAGCAGGAAGGTTGGAGAGAACTTTGCAGGACAAGCAGAAGGAAGGAAAAAGGTTGTCAGAGACTGCGTGGCATGATGGGCTGGAGCAAGCCGTGGGAGGGCGTCAAAGCAGTTGCCCTTCCCTTCCTCTTTCCTTCCCCTGGAAATCATTTGCTTCACCAGGAGTATGTTGTGGTTTGGGTTTTTTGTTTGGTTTTGATTTGCATGACTGGAGTGTGTGTGTTTCAGCCACATCTCTAAGTCACCATTGTCCATTGTAATAGTTGTGTACTTCAGCAGTATGGCTGTTAATCCTCTAACGTTGCCCTCTCAGCTGTACATATATAGAAAGTAATGTGGTACCCGCGTCTGTGAGCCTGCAACTGATGGAATCGTTCCTAATTTAAACTGATGTTTTGGGAGCAAATTCTGTTCAGTTGCTTTACCAGAAGGAGCATACAAGCCTGGCAGACAGAGGACTCTGTGTCCTGGGAGTCTGAGAAGGTCCTGACCAGACTCACTGTTACAGTGCAGATACTTTTGCATACAGGTAAATGTATATACAGATGTCAGGAGAATTGAGGCCTGACTTATGAATTATTTAGGTTTGTGACTTATGAATTACTTAGGGTACCTCATGAAATTGATGGCAGATGTGTAGTGGGTCATGCTCGTGATGTTGGTTGATGCGTGAGAAGGAGATCTTAGATGCGATTCTCAGGTTTTCTGATGAACTACTGAAGGTCTCAAAGGCAGGCTGTTCAGTTTGGCAATGTTCATCGCCAGTACTGTTCATGCAGGGTACCTTTACTTTGGGAACTGTGTTGCTGAATTCAGGGGTCAGGTCCAGTTCTTGTTTTATTAGGAGAGCGACTGCCACCTCCTTCAGAACCTTGGGTAAATGAAATGTTTATGAAGCCAAGTGATTTTTTTCAATAGTAAATCTATAATTATTTTTCAAAACTCGGCGTGGAAGTGTTCTGACCCTATAATCTTTTCTAATCTTAATAGGACTTTACAGACTCCAACCCAAGTTCCAGTGGTTGTTTCTCCTGGAAACCAGCAGCTGCATACTGTAACACTCCAGACGGTGCCTCTTACTACAGTGATAGCCAGCACAGATCCAGCCTCAGCAACAACGCCTCAAAAATTCATTTTACAAGCCATTCCTACTTCACAACCCATGACGGTTCTTAAAGAAAACGTTATGCTACAGTCTCAGAAGCCAGTCTCGCCTCCTTCCTCAATTGTGCTGAGCCCAGCACAAGTTCAGCAGGTGCTCACCAGCAGCGTGCAGACAATTTGCAATGGAACAGTCAACATGGCTTCATCTCCATCCTTCAGTGCCACTACCCCCGTGGTAACGTTTTCACCTAGCAGCTCACAGGTGGTAGCTCATCCATCGGGCACGGTGATCACTTCGGTTATTAAAGCACCAGAAATGAAACAGCTTGGCGTAAAAGAAGAAGACAGTGACAAATTAGATGATACTGAGCAGTCGGAGCAGAGATTCCAGCAGCAACCGTTTGTGATGGTAGTGTCCAGTTCGAATGGTTTCCCATCTAACGTGCAAGTGAAGCAAGAAAATGAGCCATTGGAACCCAATTCATATTAATAAATAAATTAAAAAAAGACCCTGTGGATGATTGTTTTCATAAATGTGATGGGACCCTTTCAGTTATGTATATATGATTTGATTCTGAAGCAAGATGTTGCAAAGCTACTTAATTTCTGCAGTTGTTAGAATTCATGCTTTAGAATGGATTTTGATTTTTTGTTAATTGCTAAATGTTATCATATAAATAAAATTCTATATTACTCGTTTCAAAATACAGGCATGAAGGAACATGCTTTTTACGCTATGAAGACTTTCTCCTGAGGTTGTTGGCCTCAAACTTCTTTCTTACTGTACGTTTTCAGTCTGTTGCCGATTTACATTGCAGTAATGTTATTATAACCTTTTCTGTTTAATCTGTACATGTATCACTTAACTTTTGAAGCAACAGTTACTTTTAGTGTGGGACATTTTCATTCCATGTGTATGACTTTTTATGATCAAGTATCTGAATTACACCAGTTTTAGACTTGGATAACCAGGTATTCTCTTGCGTTTTTTGCAGCACAAGCTCTTGTGTGTGCAAAATGGAACATACACTCCTATTGAGAGTATACGAAACATTTATTCCAGTAATGGACAATGCCATGTCTGTATTTTATACGAAAACATCAGATATATTTAATTACAGAAGCTAACGGCATCACTACAGGTGCAAACGTTTCATGCCATTTTGTGACTATGAAGCTTAACAATCTTGCTTTCTACTTCAGATTATTTTGTAAGGGGGGAGGGAAATGAAATATATACAATTTATGCAGGTATTTGGAGATTAATACTGCTAAGAGTTCTTTTTTTTTTTTTGATTGTAAATAATGTACATTCAATGTCACAAGGAAGTTTTTTCAGCTAATTTGTTTCCATACAAATTTTTGATAGATGCAAATAAGATCATTATGTTTAGAGGTCTAATGTTATATGTATTCATATTACAGAGTGAATTTGTATTTAAAGACAAATTTTTAAATGATGGAGCCCTCTGAACCTTGGGTCCTTGTCTTTTGTATTTTTAATTGGTTTATTATGAAAATAAATCAAGTGGAAAAACATTTTTCTGTATTTACTCTGAAATGTTTTTATATTATTATAATGTTTTGACGACCATCATAAATAACCAAAATACACTGAGAAATAGGACAATGTGATTAATCAGTGTGGGTCTGTGGTGGGCCATGAGCGATTCACAAACCACTTCTGAACAGACTCGAGCGCACCCAACATGCTGCGGGTATCCTTTGAAATAGCAGCACTGTACGTTTTTGTAGCTCAGATGAAGGTTGAGCTATGCCCAAGAACGGGACTTAAACTTCTCCTTTTCCATCACTTCACAATATCTTACGGACAAACAAGCCAGAACTTTCAATGTAATTCTGGGGTGCCATTGATCGCAAAGGTCTTTGTAGCTTGTATAACACAACTGTTGGCCCAAACGGCTAGGTCTTCAAAACCTCGCATATTGCAGTGTTTCAACAGAAGGTGGATTAAAAATAAATACGATGCCTGGTAAGATTAGCGGAATGTAAAATTAAAGGAAGTATGACTTTCTGTGATTGAATTCATGCAGGAGTTTTATTGATTGGTTCATAAGGTTAAATTTAACTCCAAAGATAAGCATACGAGTCCTAGGAAAACTAATGGGAGTAGAACCGTGGCAGAGATAGTTTGGTCTAGTTGACTAGAAGTAACTCTACAAACTGTATCAAACGAGCAATTCTTTGCCACAGCTTCCCCGTTTCTTGGCAGTTGAAACCGCACTGTTTTATTCAGTGTTTCTTCCCTCTGTCTCCCATGCAGTAAGGCTTCCACCTGCAAATCCAATGCGCCTCACTCCATTTTCAGGAAGGCTGGCCACTCCCAAACCGGAGCAATTGCTGCCCGCTGACCGGTGGATGTTTATCTGGCAGTGTTCCCCGCAGCTGGGGAGCGCTGGCAATATTGCTAGGAATGTGGGTAAGCGTTGCAGAAGCGTATCTGATACAGTTCTCATCCTGAGGGCTATTTCAGATTGACGAAAGCACTGGAGAGGGAGGCTAGTTCTTTTAATCAGGCTATAAAATATGGACTTTGTCCTGTAATACAAGTATTTCATACTACTAGGAAACCTGAAGTGATAATGCTTGACTGACGTTAGTGTTTTTAAGCGTGGGGAAGTTGTTTAGCTGATTTACTGGAAACGTGAAAAAAAATCACACCATAAGGTTACAACTTCGCCAGCAAAACTTCTTGCCATAGATGCAACTATTATAAAGGGAAAATGATTTGTCAGCTTAGTTTATGTCAGCTGGAGAAACGGAGAAAATCTCCAGTAGACAATAATGGGTCTCCAACAGCAGACCCTGTTGTGTAACCAACAGTAAATGAAAATCACTCCCTTCCCATGTCCTCGAGGCTCCAGTCTACCACCCGGGTGTACCCGTACTCCTAGCTCTCCTTAGTATGACAAAGGGAGGGAGAAGCTGGAGTAAATCATAAAACGAGGGCTCACATCTGGAGTTGGAGCAACTCCTCCCCTCTCACAGCTGCCTTTGTGCCTGTGGCAGCGGCCAAGCAAAACACACGATCTCAAATCCCAGCCGCTGCCCACTCAGAAAAAAATTGAGGCCGCAGTTCTTTTCTCCACGCGTGCGAGGCTGTGGAGGAGAAAAAGGCACCTTTTTTCTGAGGCGTTTCACGGAAGGGAGCCCGGGAAGGGGGGGGAGGAGGAGGAGGAGGGAGGGAGGGAGGCAGGCAGGCCTCAGGCTGCCAGCACTGCCTCAGCGCCGGGCCCGGCCCGGCCTGGCCCACCGGCCGGGACGCAGCTGTCCTGCCAGGCGGACGGAGGTGCTCGCTGACACACAGTGACAGCGGCGGGTGCCGGTACCCTTCAGGCTGGGGCGAGAGGAAGCGTCTGACCTTCAGTCAAGCCCAGTGCCTCCCGGGCGGGCCGCCCCGGCGCCCGCGGCCACGAACGCCTCAGCCTTCAACCCCGTTCCCCTCAGGCTCGCACCCCAAATGGCAACTGCGCGGCTTCGCCAGCTGCCTGCTCTTTGCCGTGTCTGCGTGTACCCCGTTTGGGAAGCCCCGCCCGCGATCCGGGGCAAGTTTCGGCAAGGAAGGAGCCGCCAACCGCCACAGCGCCGCCATCTCCCTCAGCGCCGCCGGGGG
>NW_008795018.1:1396422-1439539 GCF_000699145.1 Aptenodytes forsteri
TGTGCCCGCCCGCGGCAGCCGTCGGTGTGGCGGTGCTGGAGGGAGCCGGGGCTTGCAGCGTGCCGTGCCGCTGGTAGGGGCGAGGGGAACAGCTGAAGCGCCGTGCGGTTGCCGTTGCTGCGAGCCGGGGGCTTGCAGAGTTTCCCCTGGAAACCTCTCTCGTGTGAGGTCTGGCTGCAGAGGAGTTCAGCGCAGTTCTGCCAAAATACTTGTGCTACCTGTGTTGCAAAGAAGGAAAAAAAAAACCACCCCACCAAGCCAACTTTCTCTTCCATGTGGGTAGATGGTAGTTCAAATAACTAAATCAGTTGTGATTTGTGGTTAAAAAAGCCCCAAGCTTATTGAAGAAATGTATTCAACCTTTATTAGTTTTTATTCTGCCCTGATCTATTTTTTTCTCTTTCTATATTTTGTGAGACCAGAACTGATTTTTGTTTCATCTCGACATAGAAATAAATTTTTTACAGTGAGAACAATCATTCACTGGAACAACCTCCCCAGGGGTGTGGTAGTCCCCATCACTGGAGGTTTTCAAGACGTGACTGGACAGGGTGCTAGATAACCTCATCTGGGCTCCCTTTCCCACAAAAGGTTGGACAAGATGATCTTTCGAGGTCCTTTCCAGCCTGGCCTATTCTATGATTTTACCCGTTAACATGTATTAATGTGCTTTCAAAGGTTATTTTTACTTAAAACAGAGGGTTAATGAGAAGACAGAACTGGAGGGTGGATGAGTAGTTCTATTTAACATACTTGGAAGGGGAGACGATGTAAATGGTTAGTTCTGCTTGAATAGATTAGGTGGCAGAAGCATAAGATGATGCTGAATTATCTTTCCATAAAGAAAACGGTGCAGCTAAATCTTACATTTTTGGGGGGTTTAGGCTGTAGCTTGTAAAAGTTTTTCAGAAGATAAATGACATCTAAAAAGCAATTTGCAAATATAGTTGGCGTAGTAAAACTAATTAAAGATCTAAAATAAAAAAGTAAGTTTCCCATTGTGGGGGGAAAAACCCCCAACCAACAAACAAACCAGAAAAACCCCAACACCAAAAGGTCTTTGGAAGTATTAAAGAATACTATCAGAATATGCATTTGGGTTTTTTTTCTGTATTAACATAGTTGCTTTGCTTTCCTAGTTTATATTTCAGTTCTTTGTACATTCAGCACTTCAATATGTAACACATTCTATAGGCATTATTTAATATCTGAAACAGTAATACTAGCGTCACTTTTGTAGCCTTTTTTAAAAGTACTGAATTGAGTAGGCAGATTGTGCTTGATAATCTCTGAACTGCTAAGTCCCATAGTGCAGTATAGCATTTTGCTGACTTAAGCTTGGATCTACAGGTAGTATACCACGTTTGCATGATCTTAGGTGTGCTCTTTTAGCTCATGTACTTAATATTTCTAATCTGGGACATGATACCCTACAAATGTTGCTGTGTAATGCTTCCACACCTGACTAGACTTGTGTCCAGTTGGCATGGCATTTCTGCACTGTGTCCCCAGGACTTGTGATTCCTTTAACTCCTGGAGAGCGTGCTTCGGCTTTCTGCACTTGGGTCTGATACAGCTGAAAGGTCATCATCCATCTTTAAATACTGTCTGAATGATAAAGCTGTGAACTCTTCAATGACTTTCCTATCGTTTTAAGTTGAAAACATAGTTTACTGTGTGGAATAAGGATGTTTTCTATTTGCTTTTATTTATAAAATGCTCTGCAGTGTGAATCTTGATGATTTAGGAGAGAATCAGAACTGTATGTTAAAACTGTAACTGCTGAAACAAACATTCATTGACTTTGTTTCGGTGAGGGGTTTTGGCAAATGATAAGCAAGGGTGGTGACCCTCTTAAATTCAGGCACAAGTGATTCAGGAGACCAAAAGCAGCTTTAATTCATACAAACTCTTATCATTAGCATGGAGGGACTCGAAAGGTCCCAATGTATTTAGAAACAGATTTGCAACTTGGTTGCATGGTAAGGGCCTTTAGAGTAAAAGTATGTAGAAAGCACGTACTTGAGTGTTTGTGAGGACAAGGTCTAAGCTTGTTCTAAGTAACTGTTGCTGATGTCCATAATCTGGAATTCTTGGTGCTAGTTGAGTATTTCCCAGCTGCCACTTGGCTGTCTTCTCAAATAGCTGTGTTGTAGGAGTAACTTCTTTTCGTGTGTGTCTGAATGCGATGTGACAACTTACTGACAAAAAGCCAACGAAGAGATGAGTTTCATGCTGTTCAAGATGCTTGGGTTTGGTTTTTTTGCTTTCCTGGGGTGAGGGCTAGTTCTGTAGAAGAATCCATTAATGTGTTGTGCACTGGTTCCAATCGGTGCTACTGTCATCAGCGTAAATCACAGGAAATAATGTTCGGAGTGAGAGGTGATCTGTCACGGAAGTGACTCTGCTTGTGAAGTGCCTGTAATGTTCAGTGTCAGAGTCAGACCCCACTTGGTTTTGAGGATCAAAAGCTGTACTTCACCTCTCGGCATAATATGCACCTATTTTAATACATGCGTTACCTCATGTCCCTCCCATGTGGAATACCTATAGCCATTAATATTTCTGTAATATCTGCTTTTGCATGGCTTTAAATCTTATGAGGGCATCTGTATAATTTGATCAAGTGTTGCTTGTTAGAACTGTCTACTGCCTGCCACTTTCTTTAGAGACCCCGAAGGTTTTAGAATTGTATGCTACACCTATTCGTATCTTATGCTGATAAGAACTCATGCTACTGCTAAAAGAAGCTGTTGTGGCCACTTAAGTCCTAGTTGGCGTAAGTGTTTTATGTGACAGCTGTGAAACAGAACAAGGTACTGATCTGAGTTAAAACTAAGGCAGGTCCTTCTGCTCTTTTTCTCTGGCTTGGAGGGACAGTGTTTTGGCAGTTGTACTGTACTAAGATTCATGCAGGTTTGAAGCCTATATCTCAGCCACCTTCATGCTTGCCAAATTCAGAGTAGGAGTCCAGCCAACTTAGCAAACAGAGTTACTGTACTTAGCAATGTACTGTAGTGGCTTTTGGAAGACCTACTGTCTTCTATCAAGGAGAAGAACTTACCTCACTAATAAGGGGAGAATTGGAGATGCTCTTTCCAGGTGTGTGCATTGAGTCATTGTGATTTTATTCTGTTGTGCAAAAGTCATAAACTTTTCTCACAGCAAGCATAATATAATTATTTCAATCTGTTTACCCAGTGATTCCCCCAACAAGGGGTTGCTTTATGCTTATTTCCGTTGCGCAACAATATTTCCTGTGAGCCCTGTGCTGCATAAGTCTTTTGTTCTCCTGCTTTTGTGCTCAGCGTAAATCGGAACAATCTCCTATGCTCAGTAATATCATGTAATATGGTATTTCATCATGTGTTGCAACGCTTTGAGCATGTTATCCCCACACAAGTATTTTGACATACTGCATGTTGATTTCCAAATTCCTGATACTGCAGTGCTTCCTCAGATCCAGCAGACCTGTATGCAAATATGCTGAGAACTGTAGGAAGGTCTTTGGAATGTAGAGGATCACCTGTGCATTAGGCTTCATGTTGAAGGCATTTGAAAGTCCTGTTTCCTTCTCAGTAAGAAACAGGCTCCTTGAATTTGATATAATTGGCAGGTTCCTTGTACTTCAAGCTCTGATGTTTAAGCTTTGTGAATGAGAACTGAGCAACAGCTAAACATTCGTACCAGTTCAGGATATTTTCTTCTGAAGTGTCTCTTATTTGACAGAGTTTGGTATTGTATTTTTATGGGGACTTCTGAGGTGCCATTTCATGTTTTTCTATGTGTCTTTACAGGAACTGACAACAGCTTTGGAGAAGAATCCAGATGATGCCGAATATTATTGTCAACGAGCTTATGCTCATATTCTTCTACAGAAATATGCTGGTAAAATCTTCAGACAACACAGAATCCTCTTAAAAGTGTATTATGACACGTTCTTTACAGAAGATGTCTTCAATCTGCAGCCAAATATAGTAATAACAGAAAGTGTTATCTGTAACTTAATATGCTGCTTCTACAGTTAGGGTATAAATTTATAGTTTTCTTTGTTTTGTTTCTGCAAAACTTCCAATGAATTGGGTACTCTGCAGTCCCAGCTTTCCATTTGATTTTAGCCTAGTATTATCTTGGCAGCTTTTTTTTTTTTTTTTTTTTTTTTTTTAAAGTAGACTTCTTAAGCAGATTTTAAGCGTTGCGTTGTAAATATCTTCCATCCTTATGTTTTTGGTAGAGACTGAATCCTGTCGTGGTAGGGATGTGATAACTGAATAATAACTGGGAAAAAAATTAACTGAATAACTAAAGATTTGGTCTATTTTTTCTTTCCAGTAAAAAACAAACAGATTCACGCTTCAGATCCAAGTAGAGGATTTGACTAAATGAAAGTCATGCTTCATCTTACATAGAGCTCTGTAGCTGAATGAAGGGTTCATCCGTGGCGGTTGTGACTAGATCTAATTCAAACAGTGTGATTTGTGTGCAAGCTAAGAAAGCTAACATAGTACACCTTAAAAAATTTTCACTACTTAAAAGACCCACAGTTCACTGCTTTTTGTAACACATTATTATGTTCTTCACCTTTAAATTGATTTCTAACAGATGCAGTTGCAGATGCAAAGAAGTCCCTAGAACTCAACCCCAGTAATGCTGTAGCACTCCTTAGAAAAGGGTACGTATCATATATTGTGCTTTGGGAATACTGTGATAATCTGTACAGCAATACTGGTATTTGGATTATGGCTCAGTACAAACTTCTTGCAACACCACAGATGAATAAATTTAATGCCATACTGCTTCTAACCCGTCCATAATAAAGCTGTGGTTATAAGAAACAATTGAGTTTGGGGTGACTATCTTAACATTCTAGCCATTTCAAAAACACACCTCTTGGGTGATTTAAATTCTTACACGTGTAATTTTAACCAATATAATGTGTAAACTAAGGATGTTGTGATCTTCAGAATGTGGATTAAATTGAAAAGTAATTACTGTTTCCTTGTGTTTTTCTTTGTTCATGTCAGGTTAGGTGAATATCATATTAAAAACTATGCATCTGCTTTAGAGTCTTTCAGAGAGGGACAGAGGTTGGACAGTAAGTATTAAAGTTTCTTGTGTGCACAGTAGTCCTTTGCTAATGAGAAAAAACTCCTAATGTGTTAGTTGAAAGTGAAGACCAAGGCTGCCTTTTTTTTTTCTTTTCCCCTCCTTTTCTCTTAAGGCTAATGAGTTAGGTGCCTGACTTGAGATGTCTGGTTTTTGGGAAGGTGTGTGCAATCACTGCATGAAAGTGTAAAACTGCTTAAAAATGTGTATCAAAATTCATAGCAAGTAATATATGATTTTTTTTTTTCTTTATAAAATGGGAGAGTGTTTTCCTGCTTCCTGGAGGTCTTATGAATAAATGATCACAATGGTGTGGTATTAAGTGTTGTAGAAATATTTCCGAACAGAACAGGCTCCTTATACATAGCTGGAATTTCTTGGTTGTTAAGCCATTTGATAGACTGGTCTTTAGAAAGAACATGCAACTTGGTGGGTATTGAAACTGACAAAATGGATTTTTACCTCACATTCATTATCACTTAATTACAGAAGCATGTTTATTATCTGTCTTTTTTTCTTAAAGTGTTGGCTTCCTGGCTGGATTTGCGCACTTTTTAGTTTGGGGAGAATTGGAGCTTTTTTTTAAATCTGAATTTCTTCTAGAAGCAGGAAAGGAGTAGTTCAATACAGAAAGCTTTGGTAGAAGACATTGGGAAGCATACAACAAAGCAATTGCAAGATGATTGTAACTCCTTGCTCTTCCCTCCTATACGCCATTTAAAACAAAACCCTTTCCTCATTCCGTTCCCTCCTTCTCAACAGCAGAAGAAGATGGTAAGAAAAGCACCTTGAAAAGTTACACAGAGCAAAGTACACTAATCTGATAAGCGTTGTCATGGTCTCAGATCTTTCTAGTATGTTGTCTTATCTGTAACAGTGGCTGGGACCTGAAGGTTTAGCAAAAATGTAATTACTTTGCCTCCCCCCAGTAAGCGATCTGCTCCTCTGATGTAATCTGATCTAAAAACTGGAATTTCATGGGAGAGTGTTTGCTTGCTGCCAAGTGATTGTGCTCCCTCCCACTCTTGTGCTTGTTTAGCCTCTTCTTTCAATGCATTAAGTCTGCAGAAAACTACTGTTTTTAAAATATTTTCCCCCTGGATTAATGTGTTGAAATGGAGCAATGAAGGGTCTGAATGCTGAAGCCAGCAGAAGTGAAGCGGCAGAGCAGTATTGGGGCAGTGGTAATGGTGGTGGAAGAGGGATGTGGTGGAATTGCAGCAACTGTTAGTTGTCAGCTTAGGCTGCTCTGGAATAGGCGTTAAAATATAAGAAATTTCCTAAGTTGTTTCAGTTTTGGTAGTTTGGATAACTAGGTAGTCTCCACTAGTTTGTACACTAGAAGGACAAGTGTGTCTTTGCAATCTAGCCAAGTTCTCTAGTATCTTCCCGTGAAAGGAAGTGATTCCTCCAATGACTTCCATAGCTTTCCTTACTTGATAGGTAACTTTTCATACATCTCCAAACTCATCACTCCTGAGTTTAACTGAATGAGTAATCTATATTTTTTCATATTCTTGCCCCACCCCAAGCAACCACTATCAATTTGAGGCTTTTCATGTGCATGGATTTTGTCACCTTTCTAGTTTGTCAGTTGGAGTTCTTCAAAATACAGATTATACACGAAATCTCCTCAGGCCAGAGCATCTGTTTGGTTTTTTTCATTCTGTTTAACTTCACATCCTACTTACGTTGTAGGGTGCAACAACACACAGAGCTGCAGGTATCTTTTTAGATAAGTCAGTGAATACCAGGTCTCCCTTAGCTAATTCAGAATCCCTGAAATACAGCGCAACCTTTTCCTGTGTTGAATTGCTTGACTTCTACCTGTTTGAATTTAATTTGCTATTGTTTTGCTGCTTACCCAGTTGAAGTGTTTCTGAAGCTTCCCAGTCCTTCCTGATTATGCTCGCATCTGAAGATGGCTTCCGCTGTGCTTCCCGTATCTCATTACAAAATTCTGTGACCCACTGTGAGATGAGAAATCTCCTGAAGGCCTTTTTAAAAATACAGATTTTTAGTTGATTCTCTCCCATATATTACCTAATTTGCTGGCAAGTTTATGTCAGTAACAGAATTTGCCTTTGTAGTTCTGCGGAATGTTTGATGGATCCCAGGTGAAAACAATTGTGAGCATAAGCATTTTGGCAAAACAATTAACTTCCAGTTAAATGCAGCTAGTGCAAAATGAACAAAGCACAGAGGGAAAATTTGCCACATGCTGTTAAGCAGGTGATAAAGAGAGAAGACTTTAGCTGTTCCTGCCTCAGAGAGGATTGCTGTGGTGGGGAATTCTTTGCTGGCAAGGTTGGTTTCTTTGCCACGCAAGGGGGCAGAAGTACACTGGTACATGTTTCTGTTCCTTGTTGATGTAAGGGCTGTTTTAAATCTTAATCTGGAATGCTAACAATTAATTTAAGTTGCAGGGAAGCTCTGGAGCTCATCTAATTCCATGCCCTGGCCAAAAGCAGTATTAACTTTGAACTTGCATGTGTTTGCTCAGGTCCTTCTACTGTTGATTTCCAAGTATCTCCAAGGCTGAAGATTCCACAGCCTCTTTGGGCAACCTGCTCCAGTGTTTGACCGCTCTTTTAGTAGAGAATTTTCCTTATCTAATCAGAACTTACTTTGATGCGTCTTGGGTCCTTTGCCTCGCTTCCTTTCCCCATGTACTTCTGCAGACAGTCCGTGGTCAGTCATCTGAATACCTTAAGTGTACATTAGGTAATTGAAGACAGCCCTTGGATCCCCCAGCATAACCCTCTGACAGTTAATTTTGGAGAATTCCATCTGAAAGTAGGTATCTTCTTTTCAGGATTTGCTAGGAATATAGAAGACTGCAATCAGTGACTGATTGTATTGTAATATCAAAACAGCCATATTATTATTTGCATTTTTAGCTTTTCCTAATAGCAACTGAAAGGTTACATAAATGTTATGTAGCTTAAAATTTAGATACCTTTTAAGACGACTGGTGGGGATGGCAGAAGAAAAGGGAAGAGGATATGGCTTGAGAAGTGGGGTAACAATTTTAAGACCTAAGGCACACCTTAAAATTTATGTACATGTTATATTTGAAGGGGCTGGGGTGAATACTTTGCATAACTGCAGTGGAGTCACACTTGGTGTTACATGCATGTCTGCTGGGAACTCTTTTGTCGAGCCTCTTCAAGCCCTCTGCTGGATAGTTGGCTGCGTGAACTCCCTCAGTGTGAATTCTCTAAGTTTAGCTATTCCTAGTAGCTGGTCAGTAACATTGCCGCTTTTTTACTTTGTGACTGTGAAAGATTTTTCTGGGAATTTTGTTGAAATAAGATGATTACTCTGTCATTACACTACTACCATTTGAGCTAATTTCCAGTGAATTCACTTCTGTCTGGGGAGCTTGCTTCCTAGAATATAGAGGTGTTACTAAACTTTTCTATGATTTTGATTCATAGAGTGGAATTGGCACCTATGTATTCCTAACAACCCTGAAGCTTCAGCTGTGTTTGTAAAGTTTGTGTGAAACCACCGGGAGAAGATACTTGGTGTTTGTGAAAACTTGTGCAACTTTGGGTTGTCCTCGGAACAGACTGTCTCTTCTTGATACTTCTCTAGAGAGGAAGAATGTGACTGAGTGTTTGAAAAAATAATTTTAAGAATAATGGAAAAATGTGTAAAACTGTACTTCTTGCTTTCCAAACAATTATACCGAGCTTGAGCAGACTGGAAAGCAGTAGTGTATTTGGGTCAGTTCCGACAAAATCTGGTGTCCTACAAATTAATTTAAGTTAATTAAATATAACAGAGTTAAATAGTAGAGTTGTATAAAAATACTTAAAGCTTAACTGGAATGACAGAGATTACAAGAAGATACTAGGAAATAATACCATTTTTTAATAAATTGATGGGAGTTTGGGATGAATTTGTTCTGATTGGCAGTTGTAAGAAATTGTTTATGCAATACATGTAGTGCTTGAGGAGTTCTAATGTTACTGTGTTTGATCTCTTTTAGATGTAGATGATACCTTTACTATTTGGATTAAAAGATGTGAGGAAACACTAAATGGTAAGAGAAACCACATTTACTTGATAAGGGATTTGATATGCCCTGTGCTTTGAAGCTGTGTCATGTTTTTCAAAGATTTACAGCTTATCTCTTACTTAGAACAAAAGAAATTTACGTTTTAAAAAAGTCACTTTTTCCTATCTCTTGTTTCTCTGAGTGTACATCCTGAACGCTTCTATACTTCAGATTTAAAGGAACATTAGTATTGGGTTTTTAATGTAATAATTAGCTGTGACAGAGGAGTACCTGTTTAAAGTTCAGACGATCATAATTAATTTTAACTTGCTTTCATATACAGCTGCTAGCTAACTTTAACTGTGGAAGCATGTGTCAACTTGCTTTGTAAAAACAGCATCAAAATCAGTTTTCAAGTCTTACAGAATATAATGTTGGAAAGAGAGGTGGAAATTTGGGGATTTTACTCTGATTCCACTGATTTTTCCACATTTTACTCTGATTGGGGATTTTTACTCTGATTGCTGCTCTGGTGTCTTACCCGTTGTAGTCAGCGTGTGTGAGTATAGTTTCCTTTCATAACTTCCTACAACCTGACACCGCTGGCAATGAACTCATCCACTGTGCTTAAACTGCCTGTGGATTTTAATGAGCTATAACCCAATAACTGCTGTAGTTTTTTCCTTCACTTGTTGTGACTTCCTCCCTCTTTGTGGTGCACACTGGAGAATGGGGTAGTAGACATAATACAAGTTCATGTCAACCTGTTGACTAAAAAACAAAGAGGAGAACCTTTTTGTGTTGTGTAGGAATGAACAAGCTTCTGCTTCATGATACATTTTTGCCGGGTTTATTTTCATTTGGAGAACTTAGATAAGTGATTGACATGCATGGTCTTATTTGCAAAGAGTTACCTTGGGTGACAACTTTCTGCCGTTTCAAGGAAAGAGGTTATAATACAGATTTTTCTCTAACATCGTAATTACTTTTTGCAGTGTTTTGTCTGGTTCAACTCAGTTATCCTGTTTTATCTTGAATATTCATCCCTGTCTTTTCTTTTTTGAGCCATTATCTTAATTCTCTGATACTCCAGGAAAAAAAAAGAAAAAACAAACAAACAAAAGAAAAACACCCAACCCCAAAACGTCTTAATTACAACTTAATATTCTTTTTTTATTAATCTTTATCTCAGTTTAGCAGTATGCATTATAAAGAAGCAAAAGGGAAGTTTGTTTCTTTTCAAACATACTTAACCTAAAATATTTTAGGGAAAAAATATTTATGAGTACTGAGCTATAATTTAGATCCAAGTATTACAGTATATTTAAGGTCATATAAGTGAATTTCTCTGCCAGATTTCCATCTCATTCCCCAACTGTGTTTGCCTAGCATGAGATACAGATTTGATGAGAACTTTGTGCTATTCCTATGGATGGATGATAAACCTAGTACAGACTCGTGGGAAGTGATTTTTTAATTTTTTTAAACTTTTGTTTGCCGTGATGTTGCTTTCATTAAAAAAGGTCTGTATAGGTTTCTGATAAGCAAGGAAAGTAATGGAAAGTTTGTTCCTTCTGTTAATCAGAACATGCCTTATATTACAGTTGTTCCTTTGCACAAGTTGCTGATTGAAGTCTGATTAAAAAGTAGAGTGTCATAAAAGCAAAATACTAGAGGTAGAACTGGCACATTTTTAACTCTTCTACTGTTGAGACTGGAGTAAATGCAGAATGTCTGGAGTAACTGAAGAAAGCTAGAATAAGTATATGCCTTGTAAGTTCAATGTCTTTTTCTGAAAGTGCAACTTTTTTCTTTCTGCAGCATCACAGACAGAAGTGGTAAGATGTTTTCCTTAATATGTTTACTGTTTTGATTTCTTTGTTAAGCTAGAGCATACTTAGGCTTCACTGGCTTCTTAAAACTTTCAGGCTTTAAAAATTATCTTTTCTATTGCATGCAGTTCTGAAGGATTTAACTTTCCTTCTAAACATGTGTTCTTTCATTTGAGACCAAGGTTGCAAAATTTGAACTCTGAAAACTCTTAGGAATGGCATACAAATCTGGCAATTACTGTGCACTCATTAAAGTAAATTTTAACTTTGTTGCTTGCAGTCTGTGGCCTAATTCTACAAATTAACCAGCTCATCTTGTCAATACTAACTTGCTTGTGACTGCTAAGAAGTAACCTTTTTTCCCCCAGTAGCTTGCCAGTGGTTTGTGTGGACTTTTTTCTTCTGTAACTTGTTCAGTTTTCAGTTTCCTTTTTTTTAATTGGAAATCTTCAGAAGAAATGTTGAAATTGACACCCCCCCTTTTTTTTTTATTTTTCAGACAAAAATGGGAATTTGCATTGGATGTTCTGCTCCCTCTTTCATAGTTACTTCAATTTTTTAAATTTTAAGAATAGGATTGAGGAGGAAAGTGTACAGAAAACATGGTGGGTATACGGAAAGACAAATCTTACAGTTAAGGTTTTTATGTTTAACAGTTATACCCTAAGTTCTCAGATTTGTTTCAGGCTTCCTTCATGAATTTTAGATTAGCAACATAGCCACTGTGTGTCTTTCAGGTATACTTCTTATCCAGGAAGAAAACGAGTTAAAGCTGAACTGATTGCTATTTATAAAATGTCTGACCAATGCATTCTAAGTTACAGACTGACATATTTAATGTAAACTGAAACTTTTTAATAAATTCATAATATGGCATAAATGGCTAGGAGAACAGTGAAGAGCTTTACCTGTAAGTTAATGCACAAACATAAATCAAGAGAAGGGGAACAATCAGTATGAAAATGATTTGTGTCTTTGAAAAGTACTTCATGGTATATTTTCACTTACACTGATGTAATTTTCTTTCCAATGGAATATGCTTCAACTAGAATACACAGCAGCAGCCTCTGCCACCAAAGATCAAGTAAGTTGACTTTAGCTTTACTGTGAGAATTAAAATAATTGACATATAGCTGTTCTTTGACTTGGGGATTGGAGAAGCAAGATAATGACTGTAGAAATTCTTTTTCGGTAACTTTAGAACATGGCAGTCTAAGTGAAATGTTTCTCAAACAGTGTCCTCGCTTTTGTTCAGACTGAATTGTGCTTTCAGGAGATAATGCCTCACTTGGAGAGTGGGGAATGGAGTAAGTATTCTGGCTTCTGTTTCTAGTTCTTGGGCTGAGCTTAATTCAAAGACAGCCCCATTATGCCTAGTATAGGTAATGTTTTTCAGAGGCTTTTAAGACCCTGAACTAAAAAGTGCCATTTAATTTATAGAAGGCAAACAATATTATGAATTGGCCAAGAAAGTGACTTAATTTTTATATGCTTCTTGATTAAAAATGATTCTTTGTTCTTTAACCACTGATCTTGTCAGTTCTGCAGCTGCTTTGTTAGAGGAAGGGGAAGAAATCTAATTTTGTATGTCTTCTCTCCCCCATTAAACTACACAACGTACTGTTCCAGCTTTTGGTGGTGTTCTGTACCTCTCTTTGCAGTCAGTTTTTTCCTCTCTTTTCCTTTTTTTTTTTTTTAAGATATGACTGATACCAAACAGAATCTCAAGTAATTGTGACCATAATGATCAAGAATGCGCAGAAGGATGATGTCAGTGTGCAGTTCTCGGAGAAAGAGGTGATTTGTATTGGTTATTGATACGCATCCCTAGATTCCCTAAGATGAAGTAATTAAACCAATGAACATTATCTCCTGCAATAGCTTGAAAAAACTGTTACAAGAGGTCTTCTGTCGGAGCGATTTTTTATGTACAGCTACATTGTAGACGTGTGTATGCTCAATCAAGTGAGGATTTATTGCCACAGCAGTGTCCACATAGGATTTATACACAAGCGATAGTGTGGTGTGCATGCTACAAAGGGAACATCTGTTTTTCAGCTGCTTGTGTGTTTGGAGGGGTGAGGGAGGAAGTGATCTGGACTTAAAATGTTTGAGTATGCATGCATCTGGAGTAGGAATGGACAGAGGCAAGGTGTTCTAAAAATAGGTATGAATGAGTAATATCTTGCTTTAGGACAATTATAGAAAAAGAATGAATGTTGGTGGGTGGGTTTTGGCATTACTAAGATTGTTAATGGCAGCAAAATACATATTTCAAGGAAGTGCAGTAATCTTTTTATTGTAATACCATATGCAGTACTGATGATGTTCATGTTTAATTTAGCTGAGAATAGTGAAGAGTTAGGTTCTTATTCTCAACTAAGTTGCTACTTCATGAACTACGGGAAGTATTTGGTTGTTACTGTCTGGTTTAGATTGTTAAAATTGTGTGAACACTTGCCACGTAGTTTGTGTGTATTGGAAGGGAAGTTGCAAATTGTTTTCATGTTCCATTATTAATGTGTTGATACTTCATTTGCTGTATAATTCTTTCCCCAAAGAATGCAGATCAAGCTGACAAGATAATAGGCTTTTTGAGTACTTGCTGGCTAAGAATTGAAATCTCCTGTTCATTTTCTAGTGTACTTTAGAAACACCGTGTTCAATAATTCAGTACTGTAATGGCGTCGTCTGAAATTCTGACGCCTGATGCTTTAAGTGCCCTAGTGAAGGGTCATTAATTTAATCACTTAATCTTGGTGCCAAATGACAATCCTTTACTTGGAAATGGAAAACTGCTCTCAAAGATGACCAGAGACATGTTTTCAACTGTTAACAGATGAATGCATCAGTGAAACTTCCATCAGGTGAAGACTACAACTTAAAGCTTGTTCTTCTTCATTCTGTAGTGCCAGAGCAAAGTACATTTAAAGTGCTTTCAACAAAGGTAAGCTTCTTAAAGTGTAAATTATTTCTTTGACTGTTCCTGATGTTGAAAACATTTCTGCTCTATTGTCTTGTCTCTCTGCAACAGTCGTAATATCTTGCTTTTCATATTGAATTGCTTTTTCTTTCTTCAAGGTGCCTTTCAGCCAGTGGGAGGCTTTCTAAACTTGTGCAAGTATCAGGAATAGTAATATGATGGTGCTTACTGAAGAGCAAATGACAGTTATGTTGAGGATGCTTTTACTTGTTGCTGTAGAAAGAAGACTGTGGTCTTCACTCTTAGAATTCAGGTATTAGGAAAGTATCAACACCTTTCTACTAAACTCTTAGGAGCTAATATTGCCTTATGAAGCATTGTTATTTTTGTGTGCCCAAGAAATAAAAGTCAGACTTTGAGGATTTCAGTGTTGAAATAATTCTTTACCCTTTCATGACCTTTTCTTGCTGGTAGAGGTTAGCCATACGGTTAACTGTTCTTGGCTTTTCAAGAGGGTGTATTCCACGCTGTTCCTGGAAATAGTACTTGCTTGGAGACACTTGAAAATGGCATGGAGTGAGGGAGAATGCTTTCGCCTCAGCATTTTGTTTCTTCTATATTACAGGTATAGAAAAGCAAGAAACTGACTGTGGTCTGGCATAGTATATATTGTTGGTATAACGCATAGACAGACATATGCTTTGTCCATAGAGCCAAGCCTGAATCTCTGAAGTAGGAACGTATTGTTGGGTTCTTTCCTTGTATTTCAGCAGTGGTTCTGCAGAGCTTTTGGAAATTCCTTTGTGTTCTTATGTTCCATTTTACCTGTTCCCTTCTCAGAAAGGTACCTATAATCGTTCTTGCATCATTTCAGGGAAAAGGGACTTCAAGATGACACGAGAGGATTGCCTTAGAAAGTTGGTCTTGTTTTTCCACTCCTCGCACTAAGGAAGCTGGGCAGGTTATGTGATTGAGTCACGTGAGCTCTTACACTGTGGGAGATAAGCACAGTGCTCAAAGTATGTAGAAAATCTGCTAGTCCATTAGTATTTATATAAATTTGAGTGGAATGGGCACAGACCTTGTCAAGAGGAGTAACTGTGGGGTCCTGTTTGCTTTATGTTCCTATCTAGCTTATGTTATGCTTTTCACTTGTCTTGAAGTTTACCATTATTTTCATGAAGCATCTGCATGCTACTGAGCACTGTTGAAATGAACTTGACTTTGTCTTTCTACGCTACCATCTCTAGCCTGGGTTAATTGCTGGAATAATCTCCAGTAGTCTAGGAACCTCAGTCTAAACCAGGCTCCAAAGTGGTGTGAAAGCTTTAGTTATGTTCAGGCAGTGTCTGACTTGTAAATATTTTGCATGTGTTTCCAAATGTTACTGTTCTTATATAATTATGAGAGACTATTTTTGAGACAAAATGGGATTAAGAGAGAACACAGAAAGTGTTCTAACAGTAGAAGTCGGCGCTTCAACACGTTCTTCCTCTTGCAGAAAAGAATAGTATGAGGACACCTGTGTAGGTATAGTGAAGGAATACAACTTAAATGATGTCCCAGCTAATTCTGGTTCTGACCAGCAGATGGAGTCTGGCTGAAGAAAAAAATTTAAAAGCAGGTCTACGTTATGCATGCAGACTTCTTTAAAGGCCTAGAATATTTTACTTTGAAAAACATTAAGCGCTTTAACGGAATGGTGCGGCCTTAATTGTATTTGCAGAATTACAGATTCTAAAATAACTGCGAAGAGCAGACAGAACTTACAGACTCTGGGATTGGTTCTTTCAGGGAATGTTAATAGTGGTGAAAAATGCAATTGATACCTTAAGAGTTGTTTCTTTCCTAGCGATGAAATAGAAATTATACCTTTCAGTAAATCCATGCTGTGTCGAGCTCTGAGATACAAAGTCTCTGTTTGGAAAAGAACAGAACTAGCAAATGGTACGGAAGTAGCATAGATAGATGTTTGGAGGTGTTTGAATGGTTTCTGTATATGCAAAAGTAAATTAGTGTTCATAATCTGCAGACTTTTGACTTCAAGCTGTGAACTAGAAGAGGTAAAACACTTGACTGTGACTCAAGAACAGCATAATGTGTGGGTGAAGTCCAGTTTTGAGATAAAATCTTCATCTCTTTATGCATCCTAGTATTGTATATTCTCTAATTGTCAACAGTTTTGCAGATGATACAGACTGCCTTTAATAGTGCCTGTATGTATTACTACCGTGCTTGGAGCCATTTTTTTACCTAATTTAAAAGTTCATTTGCTATTTAATAGAGATCACTATGTGCAAATTCAGCTTTGAGTTGATTATGGTTCCTGTTCACATTTAGTCGCAAGTTACTTAGAATTACCTGGTGTTGTTCAGCATATAATTCTGATGATTTAAGGCCTCAGCTTAATGTTCATGTGAGAAAATGCTGAATACAACTGTATTGAGTCCTTCTCTTGAGGGAGTTGCTATGTATGCCTAGCATTTTTTTTTCTTGTACATGAACAGCATAGTTGATAGATCATAACTGGATCAATTGCCATTATTGGTTATACTCCTCATCTGTCAAAGGTGACTGACTGGAGTAATCTGATCAAGCAAAAAGTAACAGCAGCTCCAAAAAGGACCACGTGAGTTTGAGATTTGTGTCTTACAAATGGAAGCTGATCTGGTCTTTGTACGTAGCATGACTTTGTACACAATAGGTAGGATTTTGTGTATTTTGGTGGTCATCCTCAATTGTGTCCAGGTGTCAGGTGAAGTGGGGGGAAAACTGTGCCACGCTGAAAACTGCATGTTGCATTCAGCATTTAACAGGAGGAAGGTACCATTTAGTGGTGCTACTTGGTTTTTTTACTTCTTTCCAGAAGAGGGAGCCAAAATGTAAAGGCTGGACCAAGTTTGCTCTTTGGAAGTTGCCTGTGTGCAGTTATCCTGTAGCTCAGTGTGCGTAATATCATTGTGCTCCCTTCATAAAAGGAAAAAGGCATAAAAACTTAACATGAGTGACTAAACACGTTTAAAGCAAAACTAGCTGATCTGTCTCTGTCCAGAAAATATGTCAGGAAAGTAGAAATGCACAAATAGTGTAAGGATTTCTAATGTTCTGAAACAGTTCTTTGTGCACAATCAGCCTCACTTTCTTTTCCCTCTTCTGTTCAGTCTATCAGTCAGTGTATTTGGGATTCCAGGGGAATGTTCTGCCATGTTCTGTTGGACACTTGTGTAACATGAGCAGTTTCTCTAGGTCTTCTGTTGTGTCCTAGGTGATGCGGAGGATTTTCTTCTCCTTAGACCTAGAAGAGGAGAGTAGGGATGAGTATGTGCTTTTAGCACGTGTGGTTATGAACTTGAAGGAAACTTGAGCTAGTGCTTTCTCTTTTTCTTTCCCTCTGCTCTTGCATCTGCAAATAGCCTGGGGACAATTACTGTGAGTTTTTGGTTTTTAATGGTTTGGGCTTTTTGTAAGCGACGACTTGCAGCAATTTAGAGCTGTTTGAAAAAGTGGTAAAAAGTGGTTTCTTTACCCCAGAACTGTCCTTTTATTAGAGATCAAAGTTGTGCTGCAGACAGGGGAGGTGTTAGAAATCCTCAGCCTCTTTTACAGTTGACATTTGTTACTTAATAGAGATGTCTGAGGTAGAAGCACACTCTCAGCAGCTTCATGCCAAGAATATGGTAGTGTGCATCAGTGGAATGTTTCTTTTTCTCAAACCACATTTTGCCTTGCAAACTCTGAAATACTCTGTGCAGCTTACTGGAAAAGCACACCGATGCCTGTTGCTAAATGTAAAGGAAAAGGCAAAGAGTGAAACTGTTTCACATACTCTTGGACTGTCGTCAGAGCCTCTATTCAGAGGCAAATGTACACAAATAGATAAACGAGGAACAGATTTATTTTAACTGAAGTTGGTTCTTACTGTTGCAGTCTGGTCCTTAAAAGATACTTTCTCGTTTTGGATATTTTCATTAAATTGCTTGCAGACACTTGAATGCAGACTTCCCTGCTCTCATGTACTTGTTTTCTCTGTGAGGCTTTCATTCAGATTCATATCTCCCATATATATTCTTGAGTATTTTCTGTAAATTATAAACTGATATTTAAGATATGAGTTGGATACTCTTCGGAAATTTCTTGCATCTCTTAGGCAAGGCTAGTTGGAGCAATTTCCTGGCTAGACCATAGAGAAACCTTCCCAATCATTGGCATGATATTTACTTGGCTTAAAATAAGTTTGATTTTTTTTTTTTCCTTCTTTATGAATGCAGATGGGTGTAGGGCAGATTTAAACTTGTTAATACTGTGAGAACTATATTTTAAACAAGCATGTAAGTCAGTGCCCATGCTTTATATAAATACATACAGGAAAACTATGTGTAAGGGTTTTTCTCTGTCTTGAGAGAAGATGGATTTAAGAACTATTAGAACAGCGATGGTTTACATTGAGGATGCAGTGACAAAGAGCTTTAGGATACCTAAATGATCTGTATTGCTAGCTCCTTCTCTAAAATTCAAAATTTTAACAAGTAGTTGCTATGTAATATCAGTGAGGTGGAAACTGACCTTTTTGCACTCAGTTCTCCATAGTACATAGCTGGCAAAGAAACTGAAAGATGCACGCTGAATCCCTTCTGTTGCAATATATTTGCTACAGAATAAATTTCTTAATTATCATTTATTTGTGATAAAACTGTAGAGTTATTTTCATCTCAGTATATTTTGTTTAAAGTTAAGGACCGAAGATCGTGGAATTTGGAATATAAGCAATGTATAAAAGGTCTTTGAATAACTAGGATACCAAAACTGTACATGCATATGATCTTAGAGGTAGTTTGAATAGGTCATACATTTTTAGAAGACAGTGCTATTTTGTCCTACCCTTAAATTTAGGTAACAGAATACGTGAGATGACTGCAAAATGACAACTCTAAACACTCTAAATTTAGAACTCGGACAAAGCAGTCAGTAGTTCAGTAAATAACTAAGTTGATTGGAAACTCTGAATTCTTGTTTTCGTGTGTTTAATATAGCAAAACATCAGAATTTAAAAGGGTATTTTTTGATGCATCTTAAAATTAATGGCTGAACTACTGCCTGAGCTTTGACAATTCTGATTTCCTTCATCCATCTGATCAGAGCTTGACACAAACTTGCCAGTGGTAAGTGAACTTTCCCTTAGCATGGACTGTAAAATATAAAACACAGTAGAAATTAGAAAAAAATTCTTGTAACTTGTCAGTGTGCACCAGAATCTTCTTTTAGGGAAGAAGATAAAAATTCTTTCCTTTTTAATGTTTCTCAGTTAAACTGGCAATGTCTGTCCCAGAACGTAAGTTCAAGTGAAATCTAGTTCATCAAAGGTTTGGGCTTTTTAACAGCAAGCTTCTACCTAGAAAATTAATGTTGGCTAACTAGCGTTGTGTTTAGCTAAGGGGAGAAATTCTTTCTTAAAACTAGATTAAATGTTCTTTTATGCCAGTCATCTTAAAGTAAGGGGGTTTTGTGTTCTTTTACTACCAATGAAATAGTTTAGAATAGCTTCTGAGAGTAACTCTGTTGCATCTTTTCTGATAGCTAGCGCCTGGATTAAGCTGCAGGCAAACTCGGTTAAATCTCTGATAGGTTTTTAAAAATGGATTACTTTTATGACTAGAAAATTCTGTGAGTAGAAATTTCTCTGTATCCTTTCACTGCAGATGGGGTTTCTTCTAGACGACGAATCCCCCATTCGACCCTCTTCTCAGAGGGGCTGGTTTCTCTCAAGACAGTATTTCAAACAAGTAGTGCATGAATTACTGTGTCAAAATTCCGTATTTCTTTTCCTTTCTGCTTTGCTCACTTTGAGCCCAAAGTACCAGGAACTTAAAAATTACAACAGAAAGTGGATTATTTCTGCGTTGGAACTTTTCCTACATCTGGAGTACTGTGTCCAGTTTTGGGCTTCCCAGTGCAAGAAAGGCACTAACGTAGTGGAGGAAATCCTAGTGGAGGGCTACTGAGATGGTCAGGTGGCTGCACAGCATGAGCTACAAGGACAGGCTGCGGAATTAGGCTTGTCCTTAAGTGGCATGCAAAGCATTTAATTTGCAATGAAACTTTCCTGTCTCTTATTCTAAAGTTGGCACGAGGCACACAGGCATGCGTTTTATGAAATATAAATGTTAAATCAAAGTAGTTGGCAAAGTGTTGATGTATTTCTCTTGCCCGAGTACTGAATTTTTTTCAAAGGAGAGGAAAAAGCTAACCGTACTTACGTTAGATGTGACACAAATGTCCGTACTGATATGTTACTTGTCTGTGTGATAGCTATCAGCATCTGCCATAAAATGTTCATTAAAACACATTTATTGCCGTTTGTGCACATAATTGGGACTCACAAAGTTGATTCTCCTTAGATCAAATAAAGCTCTCAAGTTGAAGAAATATGCGCCTTCACAAGCAGAATTTTATAGCTTTATATTTTTGGAAGATGCGGTTGTATAATGGTATACAGCTAATGATTTCCCTAGTTTTTGCTCCTGCCTGCCGCTTTGCCTAACGAGTAACTTCAGTTGAAGTGGATGGAGTAGATGGGGGAGAGGTTTAATCATGTCATAAATACATTCTGTCTCAATTCTTCAGCTGTCTATACTTTAGCTTGGCAGGGTTGAAATGGTTTATATCTAAGAAATCTGCATCTTACACTGGGAATTAGTTTGTAGCATTTCCTTTTCCTTAGGGATGTTTGTCATGTGGTACTGGCTTAGGGACAGTTTCAGAGAGGAAAATGTAAGAACTAGCAGATTGAAAAAAGGAGAGGGGGATTACTGGAGCAGCAAAAGTAAAGATCTTCCTTTTTTTCTTCTTTTTATACATGGGCAGAGTACTCTGATGAATAGCCAGAGGTCTTTATAAGGGTTATTTGAGGAGGGTTGTATTCCGAGAAGAAAAAAGTCCATGTTTAGTAGCTCACATCAAGCATTATATTGCATTAGAGGTCATTCTTGGTGTGGATAAAATAGTGTGTATTTGAGATACTGAAAGATATTGGTGGAAAGCCTGAAGCGTAAGGGTAAGAGGAGGTAGCAAAGGAAGAAACAAACGGAAGAGAAATTGAAGTGGTATAGGGTTGAGCAGTCTCAGTATCAAGCATTTACTCTCTGTTTTGTTTTGTTTTTTTAAATAGATCATATTGGGGGGGGGATGCACTAATAAGCAGAGTATAAAATCTTAAAATTAAGGCCTCCTCAACTTAAATGTGCAACTGAATTGATAATACAGTTTCCTCAGGTTGAGAAGAGTTGTATAGGAAGCAGAGGAGAGACAAGTTGTTTTAAATTAATACTTATGTTTCACTTCAACTAATTAGTGCCTTTGTAAGTGGCTGATTAACTTAAATGTTTGACTCAGGAGATCCAAATCCACTGGGGGGAAAAAAAAACCAAAACAACCCTGCTAGTTCTGGCACTCATGGAACTACTTGTTTGTCTTGTACATAGATATACAAATATTTTAGCTTCCTTAAGCTAATCGCAGAGCATTAGATCTATGAGCGTAGGTGTTCAAAAATGAACTTTAAGGTTGTAATTTCCAAAGCGTTTTTAGAAGAGTCCAGTGAAGGAACCTTTGCTGCCGTCTTTAGTTCTACTGAAGACTAATCATTGGCATAGTTTGAATGCTGCTTCTGCATAGTTTCAACAGAAATCTCTGTGTCCGTACAGATTGTAATATTGAACTCTGGGATACAGGCCTTCTTTAGAGACAGTAGGTTGAGCAACTAGACTAATACAGTATTTTATTGTTATTTGATTATTTTTGGTTCTGTGACTTTCACTATTTTAAAAAGTGATACCCTGATGCTTAATTTGTGACTTGTAAAGTTGCTAAAAACATTGGAAATCCAACAGACACAGGGAGCGGGAAGTCAAATACATGTGGGTGTTGGACTTACAAACTTACTAAAACTCTCCCCTGCCTTGAAGGGCATTCCATGCCTCATGTCTTAAGCTTTTTGTTGTTCTCAGTTAGTAGAAGTTAGTGGTAGAAAATAAGTATTTAAACTTGTCTGGGGAAATGGTAGCTTGTGGGGGGGGTGGAAAAAGTAATCATAATTAAATATTCTGATTCTTAAAATGCAGCATGATTGCAAACATGGAAGCTTTGAAACTTAAATGAGCTCATGTCTTTATTTTTATAAGGCATCTCAGTCTGTTGCTTACCAGTGACTGATTTGAAGAATGGGTTAAATAAAGTTCAAATTTCAGATCAACGTGATGCTGTGCAAGGAGCTTGCTGTTAGGATCTCTAGGGTTAGCTTTTACAGTGGTGCCTTTGTTCTTGGGTCTGCAGGGATCCCCAGGTTGTAGTGGCTTTAGGTGGAACGAAGAACTCGCTTCTGCTGAGCTGTTCACAAATAAGGAACTACTGAAGTTCAGCAAGCACCGATTTCAGTTAATTAATAGCATCATATGAACTTCGTGACATTTTTGTAAGTGAATTTGTTGTTTGGAGTGACATTAGGCAGTCCTTGTTTTGCAGACATTGTTTTACAACTTTGTAACCCTGTGACCAAAGGGTAAGGCTAATTACAAAAAAAAAAAAATTCAGTATGGTTTTGTCTAACGGGACTGTGTGTAGTTGTGAATAGGGCATGACATACTTCACTTAATTTTGTTTCTCCTATGATAATTGCAACCATATCCATTTTTAATTGCCAGTTTTGTCAATGAATACTAGACAGTTTTCTCCATAGCAGTGTGTGTTCATTGAACCAAATGAATACAGCTTCTAAATTTCTCCGGTGGGAAGATCTGCATTATCCCAGGGTGTTTCTTTGGCTTGTGTACTACACATCAAATAGGAATTTTTTTGGTGGATGAAATGTAAACCTAGATAAGAGTTGGATTTTGCAGTCCTTCAAAAGTACTATTTAATTATTAGAGCTGACTGGCAAGAAAGGGATGCTTGAAAGATAATACCGTGGTGCCTGGCAGTGTAGAGACATTGGGACTGGCCATTACTTTTGAGATACCATAATGTACAAGAAGAGTCAAGTGAATAGTAAGCAAAAGAAAGCAAGTGGTACTAAACAAAAGGGTAAAAGTCTGATACAAGAGCTATGCAGCCACGTAAGAGCTTAGTTGACATGTGACTTGAAGTCACGTAACTTCATCTTGTAAGGTAGGTAAATTTTGTTAAAATACAGGCTTCGTATTAGAGACTGTGTCTCTAAAAACAGATTTATTTTCGTACTGCTACAGGATCCAACTAATTCAAACCTATTTGGCAGAACTGTTTGCCATCTGGATTAATTTGTTCTTTGCCTTGTGTTTTGTAGGTTGAGATAAAAATGAAGAAGCCAGAGGCTGTAAGATGGGAGAAGCTGGAGGGGCAGGGAGATTCTCCTAAGTTAAAGCAATTTACACCAGGTTCGTTCTCTGAACTATTAAGTATTAAATGGTTTGTTTGTATTAAGTTACTTGCAGTTATTAATATTTTTTTTGTGCTAAATATTGTTAATAAAATCACAGCTTCATTTTTACAATGAAAAGCCTAATAGTCTTGTTTTTACTGCCAAGAATTGACAGAAAAAGTCTGCAGGGCATTACTAAAACTTAGGTATTAAATTTAGTCATAACTTCCATTAATCTGGTGGATTATTAAAGATATATGCTTGTCATTAATTCCTCTGGGCTTATCTGTTTTGGTCACTGCTTTGCAGTTCTATGCATTGTTATGCCTCTATTGTTGCTTAAATAATTAAGTATTATTTACTAAAGTATTCTGTCTCTCTTGGAAAGTAGTACTTTTGCAGTTTTTCAAGTCAGATTAACAATCTATCTTTGAGAGAATTTGAATTTCCTGATTTATTGATTTCGGATATTTTTTGCAATTTAGCTCAAATTTTCCTCTGGCTCTAGGCTGCTGGCTTTCCCACTCCCCCCCCCCCCCTTCATGCCCTTACTGTCAGCCAATATCTCCTGCCTCATTTTGACTTTAATTATTTGTGTTGCTGTTATCCAGCATTTTGTTGTTGGATAACTAAATTATGTAACTGTGTTTACTTAAAAGTAAACTTTTGCAGCTGGTGAATGTAGTCTCTTGCATTTCTTAGTTTCCTTTATTTTTGTTACTGCAATGCTTATATCAGTAAGGAAGAATCCATTTGCATTTTCAGATTCATGTTCCATTATCATCTCTGATTCATTGGAAACATATATGTCTGTGTGTTCCCTGCTGCTCTAAAAGTCGTGAGAAAATGCTTAGTTAACTAACACTTCTGTTTTCAGATACCCAGCACTTATATCCATCATCCTCTCACTATACGAGGAACTGGGACAAACTGGTAGTTGAAATCAAAGAAGAGGAGAAGAATGAGAAGTTAGAAGGAGATGCTGCTTTAAATAAACTCTTCCAGCAAATTTATTCAGATGGTACAGATGAAGTGAAACGTGCCATGAACAAATCGTTTGTAAGTCTTTGCTCTTTTTCTCTGAAGAAATGTGTACCTTTTGCACGTTGGCACAATTTGCTGAGCTTTGCGTGAACCGGGAAGCCTCTAGCTACCAAAACCTTGGGCCTATAATGAATGGCAGTGGTTCTGTTGGAGGTACTGGTATAACAAGTCTCTCTGAAAGCTACAACGTTGTACGCTAATGAATGTGACTTTAAATCCAAGTTTGTGCCTCATTGAAGCTTGTGCTTTGTCACTGGTCTCTTTGTTTCAATCAGTGTTATCAAAGGAAATACGGTTTTTGGCTCATCTAGAGCTTGAAGAGTTGCCATGAGTGAAAGGATCAAATTCCTTTTAATTGTTTATATCTGGTTCCTTTTATTTGTAGCCCTCATATTCAAGAACCTGACTGACCTTTTAAAAGCTTCTTGTTAATGAAGTGACATCTGATTGTGTCCAGTACTGATAAAAGTGTCGTTGGGCTGAAGATTATGGAATGATGGCTTTGTCAAATTTCATTCTATATATACACAGACTTCCTGTGTGACTTGCTTCTACGTGAAGCTAAATTCTTCACCTTTCTTCAGAATTTGTTAATCTGCTGTAAGAAATGTGGCTTTTGTATTACTAGAATTCCTCTAGCAAACTAAACAAGCTTTCTTTCACATTGCAGATGGAGTCTGGAGGCACAGTTCTGAGCACCAACTGGTCTGATGTTGGTAAAAGGAAGGTAGAAGTAAATCCTCCTGATGACATGGAATGGAAAAAATTCTAATCCTATTTTTAATCTTTTACCATCTATGTGTTGCCATAGTCATGTACTGACCACTGTGTATGGACATAGCATTCTTGGATTCAAAGCACTGAATGTTCCCTTGGAAACAGGAATTGTCTTTGCATTTTGCGTGCTTTAGAAATTCCTTCATCTGCAGATGTTAAAAGATATATTCAAGAGTGGAACTCCTATTTTCATCATCTCTGTCTAATTTTTGGAAATTGAGTCAATCACAGTCTAAATTTTCTACCGCCTTTATCAGCTCTGCTCTTTGGGGATGGGGTGAACTCTAATGGGCTGGTCAGGATTATTACTTTATGCCCGATATTTCTGTTCAATAACTTATTAGATCTTGGCAACTTTGGTAAAAACACTTTTCAACAACAGTGTTAAAATTGTTTGCTCTTTAACTCTGCTAAATAAAACTGTAAATATAACTTTTTCTATACGGAAGCTGCTTCTTTTCATTTTTAGTAATCTTGGTTTTTGATGGGGGGAATCACTTAAAGCATATAGGTAAGGATGTGAATACACTGCTTAAAAAAAAAAAAAAAAGCTGGCATGTATAGGAGCAAAACTTGCATTCAGTGAAGAGGATGAGATTGCTATTCTTGATGCAGACACAAGCTTTTGACTTGTAGAGTCCTTCCACCTGGATGATAAGTTGAACTGCAGTCATATGATGGAAGGGAGAAAGTCAGTTGTGGCTGGAAATTTCTACAGAAAAGTGGGTCCTGTGTCTGCCTTCTATATTCAAAAAGAAGGATCTATTGCAATTGCCTGAAATCAAAGATAGCAAGCAGTTGCTTTAAGTTCTGTTATTTCAGAATATTGGAAACTGTTTATATTTTAGAGGAGAGCCCATGTGTCCTTAATTGCTTCCATCAGTTCAGCTTTTCCATCATGATCAAAATTTAAATAACAGTATTTACAGAAAAAGAACTGAGAAATGTAAGAAACGCTGTCTATGCTTGGATACAAGTCTGCAAGGGTCTATAGATGCTCAAAAGCTGTCTGGACATGGTCCTGCGCACCGTGGCTGTACGTGGCCCTGCTTGAGCAGGGGGGTTTGGACATTGGACAACGTGGTCCTGCGCACCGTGGCTGTAGGTGGCACTGCTTGAGCAGGGGGGTTGGACAAGATGACTTCCAGAGTTCCCTTCCAACCTCAACCATTCTGTGGTTCTTTGAAGGGGTTCTTACAAAGTTGTGGTAAACTTGCCTAGTCCACGTGCCGCTGTCTCTTGGGAATTCAGATACACCTGAATATTTTAAGATTCTAGAAAACCCCATGAATTGCAAATATTGGCAGCCCCCTGAAAGCCACTTCATTCCTTGCTAACCAATGGGTGCTGCTCTAAGTTTGCTACTTTTCCTTGCATTCCTAATTATGTAGGCTTTTTCCAGATTGTTTGTTATTCTGTCTGTTTTCTTTGATGTGTTATTTTACTACAGTGAGAATTGGATTAGCTTGGTAAAATATAAAAGGTATTAGAACAGGTGTTTTAATAGGACGAGTGAAGTCTGCAGCTGTTACAGTGATAAATGTATGTAAAAGATGATTGAAGACTGAGGAGGAGGAAGAAAGGATGTATTCTGTTCCTTCTGTGGACTAGGAATTTAGGTTTTGCAGTCATGGCGGGAAAGTGCAGTGGTTTTTTTTCCTAGTATTGTTACTATACCTGTGCAGTAGATAGATACCAAGATTGTAAAATCTCACAAATCTTAGGGAGAGGTTGTTTTTGGATGTATTGCCATAGCTATGAACCTCAGAATGTCACACTTGGCAGCTGTAGACTGTGACTACAGTCTTGACGTAACTGCAGTTTCCTGATGCGCTCAGATCATGATTATCCTATAGTGCAAGCTGGACAGTGATTTCTTTTTGACTCACTTTTAGCTTCAGAATGGACTCATGTTTTCCAAAGCTCAAATTTGATGACCTTCAGAACTGGATGTTGTCCTGGTCTTTGAATATGATGAAGGGAGATGGATTGAGTTTAGCAAGGTTTTTGTGTGTGCCTTATCTCTTGACTCTTACTAAACAACATTTGCTTCTTGGAAGAGTTTCTCAAAGGGAATACTTGTGGTATATTTCAGTGAAGCTTTGTTAGCTTCAGTGGGGAATTTCTTGCCCTTCGGAGAATTCTGAGTAGCTAGTTGCTCAATATCTAGAGCATTTGCCATCCATATGGGATGCTAACGTTAAAGTTGACTTGATTTGGAACAGACTTGAAGTTGATTCTCCTAGATGAGTGCTTTGCTGCTTTTTTTTTTTAATTTATGCTCTGAAAGGCATTTCTTCCTTTCTAATGTAGAAGGAAGACAAATGTCTGAGCACTTCACTTTGTCGCAAAATTGGGTTCTTGTCTCCTGGCCAGCCTTGCTTTATAAATGTCATTCAGAGCGCTTAACAGCACTTAGCAAAGACTTGCTATGGGAAAAGCCTAGATAAAAATCTCTTAAATAGAAATGAAAAAGTAATTTGAGGATGTTTTCTGCCAATCAAGTTGTTCTTACTTACCAAAGAGAACACAGTAGGGGTTCCTCTGTCTACTTTCACTTACAGAAAGTCCATGGGAGTATGTCATCAGATAAGCGCAATATGTTCTTGTATTAAGTGGGTACTGTTTCAGTGCTTTGGGATTCAATTCACTTAGCTTAAAGCAAAAAGTAAAATAAAATGCATTGCTACTTATGTACTCTTGAGGCATATGTAATGCAAATATAATGCTTTAGCTTCAGGCTAAAACTTGTAGCAATCAAGTGTTAGACCTCCCTGTCCATTTCAATCCTGTGAGCAAAGTTTACAGGTCTAAACATAATTCCAGCATGTTTCTGAGCACAGACAGATAATCTGTGTGTGTATATTCCACCCTAAAATTTAGGTGAACCAATAATGGCAGCTCTTGTCTTATGGGGGTATTGGGGTTTTTTTTTTGGGGGGAGGGGATTGGATTAAAGCAATAGGTAAAACTTCCTTGTAAAGTTGGGGGGAAAGTGCTTCATGAACTTTGTGAACAGTATATGTTTTGTTCTTGACAAAACACACACACAAAATGGTTCCAGAAGCCCTAGGTCAAGGGAAAGACAGCAGGGAGCTTGGAGGTTGAATAGAGGCTGTGAAAGATATCAGTGACAAAGGGAATTTCCTTCGGGACCAGAGAGGATGAGCAGAATTTGTTGCAGCACTGGCAATGAGTTGGCTGGAGACAGAGAACTGCCTGCAAGGACAGAGTGGATGATGCTTTAATTGTGTTCAAACTTCTCTTGAGGTTTTTATTCCAAGCCTTTTGGTCATCTGTAGATGGTACTGCCTAGAAGACCCAGGCAGTTTCACCTCAGTGCTCTGATTTGTAGTCCTGTTGCAAATACAGGAACAGGACAGCAAGAGATAACAGTAGCTTTCCTATTTAATACCACAGATGGGATTACTCTCTGCTGCTGTTCTTGGGGGTCACAGAAAATGCCTGTCTGTTGTAGCTTAAGGCTGCCTCTCTCACCTTTGGTATACGTGCAGTGCTTGTGAAAGATCAGTTGAGCCTCTCAGAAGCAGACGATGGTGGTGCAACTGGTTCAGTTGCAACTCTTGCCCTTTCTGAGCAAAGATTCTGTCCACCCTGATGTGGCAATCAACAATCCGTTCTTTGCCAATTGTAGTTTTTAGCTACGTTACTAGCCACTTTACTAGCCACAGACCATGTAAGTGGTGTATCTGCTTCTCTTATGATCACTGGAGCTTTCTTGGCATGGTACGTACAGAAGAGTTCCCAGGACGTACGTGCTGTACGTGACAGTTTAATGCATCCATGAGTAGGATGCTTTCTTTACTACTTACATGCTTTGTGACTGCCTTTAGAAAACAACTGATACAAGCCTTTGTTTAGGAAGAGTTAATTTTGTTAAGAACGTGTAGACATGGAAATTGCCTACAAGATCATTTTTTTAGCGTCTTCTGAAGAAGACTTTTCTTTTTTTTACTGGTGGGACACAGGGAGAAGCAGGTCATGGGTTGCCTCAAGATGGCCTTAGATGAAGAAGACAGCAACAGTCTAGTTTGTATATACAGTCATACTTCTTTCTCTTTGCTTTCAGTGTTTGACTTCTGATCCCCTTGTTTTCCTCTCCAGACAGTTCTTGAACATGTATGTAAAGGTACTGTTACACTTTCTACATTGAAAAAAGCACAGAAAACGATTGCCGTTTTTTAACGTATTTGTTTATCTGCAGTAAAAAAAAAAAGAAAACCGACTTTTCTAAGCATATGAATGACGTACTTCTAAAACAACATAATGATCAAGGTCATTTTCATTTTAAAAAGCAGAAACTCAAATTGAACAGGCCTTGAAATCCCACTTTAAGAAGTTTTAAATTTAAATATTTCAAAGCGAGTCTGTTCTTCAGATTAAGGGAAGGTGAAGCTTATATTAAAAAAAAGCTACAATAGAACAAAATACTGAATTCTATTCTCATCTTATTCTCATTTAACACTTTGCTTTTTAGATATGCAGTTTAGCATTCCACATGAGGTTGTCTTTATTTTCTTTAAGCCACGATTATGTCAAATTAATTCCTCTTTTCTGTGTGTCACGCAGTGTTAATAACATTACTAGGCTTGCAACATCTCAAGAGCTGTTCAGTCACAAAAATGAATGGTCCAGAAAGTGAACTTTTAAGAAAAATTGGACCATTCTGTTTATAAAGCCAATGTAGATGGCTCTATAAACTCATTGGTAGGGTTCAAGGCATATAGTATGGATGAAGGCAGTGTAATACCTCTGTCTTTGTTTTTCAAGTCTAGAAATCCTAAGTCATTCCATCTTTGTGAGTGTTTCAGCTTAGTACCTTCCTTAGAGACTTAATATGTAATAGGATCAATCCCAATAATTGCAGAGTTTGCCTAAGCAAAAAGGGTTAGAAACCCTTTTTTTTTTCTTTCTTTTGTTTTTCCTCCTTACTGGTAAGCAGTTTCTCTTGCAGGGAATGGAGGTTAGCTTCAGCGAAGCTAAAGGAGCTAGTATGAATGGCTGCTATCCATGTGGAATAAAGAGGAGTTGTAATCTTGTGTCAAAAGTGTCTAGTTCAAGGATTTATAAATACAGTGGCTCTTGTAGATTCTGAAGGGTCTTGACACTCTTTGGTCTGCAACTGCATGTAAATACTTTTGCTGTAGAAGCTGGATAGCAGATACTTGTTAGACACTACAGTGGTATCATGGATACAAGATTCTTGATGCTGGGGCTTCTTTGATGTTGGGATGTGCGAAGCGTTTTGATTCTGCAGCCACGCACATTCCCTTCCGCAGCCCCTTTTCCTGCCGTTTGTTTCCGATTTAGCACAATGTGCGCTTTCCCGTGTCCCCCGGAGCAGCTTTGTGGGAAAGGTATGCTGTAATTGGTTTATAACCATTCGTAATGACCCGGCAATTCGGTATGAATAGCAACGGGGAGCAACTTGTGATTTATTTAAGTAAGCTACATGGATGAAAGGTACTCCCAAGTGTACAAGTTGAGCTAGTTGCCTAATTGGACGTAAATTTTCACATCTAGCGCAGAGAGAGGGTTTTGCTATGAAAGGCTGAATTTGGATTTATGAGCAAGCTTCTGGACTGCTAAACCAGTTTGTGAGCAAAGTTTAATATTGTCTTTTTTGGGGATGTCTTAGTTTTTGAATTCAGTAAGTACTAGTATACCCTTGTCATTTGTAAAGCTAATGGAATATTAACTTAAGATTTTTATTTACAGTTAGAATATCTGACCTTGCTTTTGGTGCAGTAACCCACACTTTGATTTAAAAGCCAGGATTGGTACTGCTGCTTTGGTTGTAGTCTTTTACCAGTTTGTCGTCATTGCGTTCCTGCTTATTTTGTCAAGGCTCTGATTGCTTTTTCTCACACAACACCCATGATACGGGCGACCCACCAGCTGCAGGGCATGATGATTCGGCAGGCGGTACGACAGCCTTGGTAGTTGTACGGCCACGGGTAGTAGCCCATGAGAGGCTCGCAAATTCTCTGGCACTGTGTGTAACTTCGTCTGCATTCAATGCAGCACACACCTAGGTGATCCAGCATGGGGTCAAAAGCCATCCCTTCACCTTCCAGTTGCTGAAAAGTAAAATAGTAAATGTCATCCCGGTGCCCTCATTCTCAGAGAATGTAGAATATACTGATGCTCATGTTAACCCTACAAAGGGCAAACAGTGAAATCTTGGTCCTGTTGAAGTTAACAAAACTCCCGCCGACTGACCCGTGCATCTTGCTTTTTTTTTTTTCCCCTTTTGTCTTGCTCTGTTTGGTAGAAGTGTAGAATTGGTGCAATCACCCGTGTAAAATGGAAAGAAACAACAGGGAGCTCTAACTTCATTTTTCTTCTACAGTCCTTGCAAAAGATCCAGCAGCAGTAAACTCCCAAGTTTTAAATATTAGTGATGGAAAAGATTTTCAAGACAGTTATCTGGGTCTTTTATGTAGATGACCGTGTCTGAAGTGTATGCTGCGTTTTTAATGTTTTGCTTTAATTTTTGTATTTTAATGCTTTTTACAGCATTCCCAGGAAACTATTCAGTAAGCCTGAAGTTTTCTGAATATTTCTCCCTTGTCTTTCAGTCTGCTTTTTTCCCCTCTGCCACACTTAGGTGCATTGTGGACAGTGAGAATTCTGCCTGTTCTGTATCTGACAGTAAGGAGTTACATGGAGCGAGGCACGCATAAAATATGTAAAAGCAGGCTCTTGCTACTGCCTTCACCCTTCAAAATTCCTTTCCTCCTTTCTGGGAAAAAAGTAACTTGAATATTCTGCTTTTTGAAACTCATTTTTTCTTTTCCCATTGATGTTATTTCAAGAAAAGCAGCAGCAAAGAGCAAATGCCGGAGTAACACAGCTTTTTACCTGAGCATTTTTCATTCAAAAAACTAGCAGCACACCAAAAACATGAGGCACAGAAAGGTGCCATCTCTTGTCTGGGCTTGTACAGGATGCTAGTGACAGCTCGGTGTCGTTCAGGCCCCCAGTGACCCATTCCCAGCCCTGAGAGCAGGGAGGGTGTAATTCCCTTGGGCAGGATTCATCATCCTTGAATTCAGATACCTGCAGTGTCAACTTCTACACCTGAACTCATCGTCCAGGCTCCACTCATGGTGGGTGAAGAGAAATAGCTCTAGGGAGGATTCATTTCATCCTACAGTAAAGACCTATGGTATAATTAATGGTCCTTTTGAATTGAATGAATCGGTTTCTAAAGAAAGCTTGGATATAGGCATCTACGCAATAACTGTTAGTGAAGGTGAATCCCGCCCTGCAGGCTGAGGGAAGTCTGGTGACTGTATCTGACTTGGACCTTCTCCGTTTGGCCCAGGGGCCCTCTGGCTGGAAGAACGGACCCGTCGCAGTTGTCCTGCTGTTGCCCTCCAGAGACAGGGCAGCTCAGACCCCATGGACGTGGTCACGATAGTAGCTGTGAGGAGAAGTTACACTCTAAGTGCCGCTGCTGTTTTACTGACCTTGTGAGAGAGTTGATTTAGATCCACTTTATTTGGAGTGATTAATTTAAGTTTAATTAAGGGATGTCAACTCGGAAGAATGCTGTCACAGTATAATGATCTCCTGCTGTTGCATAAATGTCAAGTCAAAGCTGGGACTCATTTCCAAAGCAGGAGGCATTTATCTTGTGACAGCGTTGTATTAAAATGACTTACTCCTGCTGCACCAAATGGTGGGTGTAAATTGTCTGGCGCTGGTGCAGTAGACTGGAAGGTGCCTACTGTACGGTCGGTTTTCCTGCAGCACGGCAAAGGTGTTGGGACACAGCGGGGCGGCTTCTGTGCTCTTTCTGTGGGCTGCTTCGTCTCAAAGAACGAGAACAAGTTTTGCGATAGTCATCCTCCACCCACTGCTGCTGTCTCTAAACAGGTTCTCCTCTGAATTGCTTGCTAGACTAAGGCCATTTACTCTGATAGAGAAGAGGCTGAGAAAACAGATGTATTTGGCCTAACCCTAATCTCTTTGCAACCAGACACTACTACTGCTTTCCTCTGTTGTAGTCACTTCTGATACTAACTTCTATTTGAGGGCAAAGTATGTTTCTAGCTACTGGACTCTCTCTTTACATTGTCAGTAAATGATGGGGATCAGCTGTCTGATGAAGAGCAGCTTTGGTTTGTTTTCAGATGGCATTACGCTTCTTGGATCTCTCCAGTGCTGCTTCTGTATGGACCTGAATCCTGAAAAGCAGCTCGGCATCAACTTGCCTTGATCTTGCCACCTCAAGCGCTTGTGCTTGTTTCAGACTGAAGTCTAATGAAAACTGGGGTGAGGGAGGGAGAAGAGGATGAGGGAAGACTTTTTTGAACTTCTTAGGTGTTTTATAAGTCTGTAATTTTGGAGAAAAGCTCAACAGGCAAAGACTGCGCAAATTTAAAAAAAAAAAACCCAAACCCCACATCACCAGTATTACCTGTCCACAACAGTCTCGGGCTCCGAAAGAAGATTACAGTGCAAATACTTACATTATATGGATTGTCTGGATTCAGTGTTTGATCAGTTTCTTGTCCCATTGGCCTGGTTTCATTAGATTGGCGATCAAGCTCTTGAGTCAGCTGTGTGGTGGGCGACCTGGTATTTACTTCTTCAGTAGCAGCTTCCAAGTCTTCTGTATCAAAGTTTGATTCTGATTGGCGTTTGTTTCTCTTCATTTCTCTCCTTTGGTTATCTGAAGAAATAATCACGGGGGGATAACCTTATCTTCAGTGTGTCCTTGTATTTATCCACATGTTATCTAAGGTTTCAGTGATTTCTTTAAATATTAAAAAGGGGGGCGGGCAGAGGGAAGGATGAAACTGTGTGGGGGCAAAATTGATGAGCATCCCCATGGGAGCTGCTTGCCTTCCTGTGTTGTATCTGCAGCCAGTGTCAGTGCAAAGGGGTGTGAGATTGCCTTCCCCCCCGCCCCCTTCCTCCGCTGGAAGCAAAGCGGGTGTGAGGAGGTGCTTTTTGACCCACTGTGTCGTCACTGATGTTAACCCAGCAGCAGTTGCCAGCGCTAGCAAGACCAGTCATATACATCTAATTTTTTTTTAAGTGCTTTTGTGACAGACTGGTGCCCTGCTCCTAAGGGCAGCTGGTGAACCTGGTGGAAACAGCTTCTGGACTGCTTTGATACTGCTTTTTTGTTGCCCAGTGGGATATGAAAGCTCATGAGAAAAGTGGAAAATATTGGCAGTTTGGATCCACAGGTGCTCTAAAATGCAAATTTTTTTTCCCCTCTTTTAGTGTTCTAATATTAGCTGGACCAAGGAAGAGTAAATCTTTTCAAGCCTTCTCCTCTCCTCCCAGGCCTGGAAGTTACTTGGAGAAGTAACTGGTGACTCCCAAACACCCTTGCTAAGCTTGGCTCTGGGTGACAGGAGTACTTCAGTTCTAGGACTGCCTCCAGGACCTCATAAACTTCATCTACCAGTTGCCTAGGTAAAGTATCTTGTCCCTCCACTCTAGTGAAATCCTCTGGAGAAGCAAGGTGGGAAACAGGACAGGTTATGGTCCCAGATCAGGAGCTTGATATTCCCCAACTATTGGCCAGGTATGGTATTCCTGCTACCTGGTGTCAGCTGCCTAAAAATTTTGGAGGCTAGTTTAAGGTGTTGTCTTGTTCTTCTATAGAAAGAGGCTGACCTCTCTGGCAATGCTTCATCTTGTTGTGTAACTCACTCACGCTGGCTCTATAAATTGCCTGAGGAAATGCAGGTATGGAAGACCAAATGTCTAGGTAAGTGTGGATGAACTCCAAACCCGCAATCTCAGCACCAGCCCACGAGGGCTTGGGAAGATAGGCTGGGCGAGGGAGGAAAGGATCCTGGTTTCCCTGATGTGCAAGTCTCGGTGGCAAACCTGATTTGGGGGAAGGTGTTCAGATGAAGGGAGGGATAACGTATGTTTCAAATATAAGAAGTGTTACCTTTGGGATACGTTGGTCGAAGCCAGAAAATTGGAAGATCCCTGCAAAGCTCTAAAATTTTGGGGCTTAGGAAACTGTTATGCTTGATAGGCTCGTCTGCAGCCACCCAGATAAGGGAGTTTTCGTCAAATCTCACAGGCATGATTTCATCTTCCTGCAAATAGAAGAGCATAAATCCTTTGCTAGCTCAGTGAACACTCATGTGCCTGCTTGCTGTTAATTCTTGGGCATCAAACTGTATAATCGTCTGCTGCAGCTAATACCAAGCATCCTTGTATTTCATGAATGTGAACTGATTGTACGAAGCCAAAGCCTGAGTAAAGGTTGCCGCCACTGAAATGAATGGCAAAACTCCTGTCAGCTTTCCTGGGGCTAAGATTTCACCCGTCTCTCTCTTGGAAGGCTTTTGCCCCATGTACAAGGACTAGGTGTTGGAGATCTTTCAGCCCGAAGCACCAGATTTTTCAGGTGGTAGAAACTGTGAAGACGTACCACCTTCAGCAGAGCAGCAATGAAATACGCCAGCTAAAAACAAGACCCTGATCTTCTATCATGCCCCGTTCTCATTTGATATACTCCCAAGAGATAACTGTATTTACAATTGGGGGTGGGGGTGGAATCTTGTTCAAAAGTTTTAGAGAGGATTATAGCTTGAGAACTGCTCCAGCTTCCAGTTTTAAGTCAACGTGATCGGTCTGATTAAAGGTCTCGTTTGGTAAAAGCAATTCAATTGACCAAAAGCTTGAAGTGCGAGTTAAAGGAGCCTGCCTTTTTGAAGTATACCCTGCAGGTTTTTGGTTCATATCTTCAAAGTAATGTAGAAAAATGCCAGTGATTGATTCTTTAAAGTTGTTAGTTCAAAGTATTATTTTACATAAAATATGTAAGTGTATTATAGCAACAGTGAAATATTAAAAGAAAACCAACTTGTGAATCATGAAAACCAGTATGATTTCAAAGTTAAAATTCTAAATTGCTTCCATAAAAGTCATCAAAACTTGTTATATAACTGACTAGATCGATTTATTCCATTGAGTTGCTGTTCCTTTAATGTGTTTATTGATTTCTTTTGTAGGTCTCAAGTCATTTAAGTTCGCTATCCAATCTGTCTAGTGAGAAGTGCTCTTTATTTATATTCTCCCACTTAAGCGTTTGTCAGCATCAGAAATATCTGAACCTAGTTTTCCAAAATAAAAATATCCTTTGTTTCTGTTTGAGATGATCCTGACTTGTGAGCAGGCAGAGTTTGGGTATCTATAAAAGCTTATTTTAATCAACCATTTTTATAGGCAGTGTTGGTCATGATACGTGTTGTAAGAAAATGGCATACGCATACTTTCTCCTAAATACATGCGTATCAGAGAGAGGACTTGCTCCAGAAAAATAACTACTACGTTGCCATTTCCCGTACATCTAACCTGGAAAGTTGAGCAGCAGGAAAAGGTTAACATCCCAACGGTAGCACTAAATCGGCTGCTTGTTTTGGCCTCGGTGCATGCAATTTATTGCAGCGGTTGTGTAGGTGATACATCTTTGGAGAAGGTGCACAGAAAACAGGACAAGGAAAGAGGTTTACTGTAGCCAGGTAGAAGACTAGAAATAACTTTTTGACTATTTTAGGGTAATGTCTTCAGGACTGTGACTTTATTCTTACAAAAAGATGAAAAATTGAAACCTTGACTTTAGGCCATAGTGCTAATGAAGTCAAGAAGCCCAGCCTGCCTTTAAAATAAGGCAAGGTGGAAAAGATCTAGGTCTCTGCCTGGAATTTTGGCAAGATCTCTTCCCCATCATGGGGAAAATCCCACCAACTTCAGGGGCCTTTGTAACATCGCTGGTGCCTTGCTGATTGGATTTAGAGAGACCTTTTTTCCCTTCATTTTAAAGTAGATGGTCAGTAATCACAGCAGCACTGCAGGTAGGTGCAGCCTTAATGGTGCCTCTCTCCCAGCTGATTGTATCTGCTTTTATTTTCTCGGGAGCGGAGCAAACCCAGGGGAAGGGGTTGTGGATCTCCTGTGCTCTCCTGCCGGTGGCTGAACCCCTGCCAGCATCCAGGCTCAGCTGTACTTAAGTCACCGGAGCCACTCCTGTGTGAGCGATGGGTTTGGGTGTCTGAGCTCTGGGAAACTCAGGCTTTGCGCTCCTAAAGCGATAGGCTTTTTTACAAATGTGAGGTAAGGAGAGGTTTTGGCGGTATCTGGGTGAGAACTGCAGCTTTTGTGGTGGTTGCGCTGCAGATTCCGTGAAATTTAGTTAACACAATGTCCTAAAATGAAGTCTGATGCCGTCTAAGAAGGCAAATTCTTAATTTTTTTAACTATTATTTCTTCTGAGTTAGCTGAATTTTTGCAATAATGTTTTCCAAAATTCCCCTTTATCGACTATTTCGGAGGACTTGAGTGATGGAGTCCCTGCTTCTGCTCAAGAGCATTCATAGAAATGTCCTTGGATCTACCACGATCCCTCTTTGCATTGACTAAAGCAGCTGCTTCTTCCATACTCTCCCTTCCAGCCTTGTGCACAGCCTGATCTCAGGCGGATATGCTTGTCACCGAGGCCTCCTACAGATCTGCTAGACGCTGGTCTGCGGCTTCCCCCAGTCTGCAGAGTCCCGCCATGCCCCTGGACGCAGCGTAATAAGTACATCTCTGGCACCAATCTTGCTTTCCTTACCTTTCAGGGACCCCTCGCCATCGGTCAATGAACCCTCAGCTCTCCACAGATGACTGCTCGTTGCAGGGGGGTTGGACTAGATGACTTTAAAGGTCCCTTCCAACCCAAACCATTCTATGATTCTATGAATTCTTCAGTGGTTTTTGTATGTCATTTTTATTTGTATTTAAATACCCCCTTAAGTCCCTCTCCATACAAAGATTTGTTTTAAAAAAAATTACCCCTTACCAGCTCAGATGAGAGGCTTGCTTTAGTCATAGCATCAACTTCGGGGACGTGAGCTTTTGGCTGAGCTTTGATGTAACACTTTTCTCCTTCAGCAAAACGGATTCCAGTTATGCCCTGCGAAAGCAGAAGGCAGGGGGTTGAGCGCAGCCCTCCAGCTCCCCACCGCCCCCAAGAAAGCGCTCAAGCTCTGCTGAAATTGCCACTGAATTTTTAGTCTGAAGGTTGAATCTTATTTAAAAACAGATGCAATAAAACACTCTTTCCTCATCATTTTAGCGTTACAGTTTTGGTCAAATGGGTCTAGAAGTTTTTGCTCAATTTCTGAAAGATGGGGGTGTTTTATATAAGTGCTTCCATGCCTGCTGTAGGCTACTTGAAGTAGCTCTGTTAAGGAATTAGTTGACACGATTTGAACCGTAACTTAGCACCTAACGTAGGCAGCCTTGAAATTGCGTTAGCTGGCGGTGCGGTACCCTTATGACAGACTTACAAAAATAGGGGGCAGCTTGGTCCAATTTATACACGTAAGTGGCTGCGACAGCAAGGGGAAGCTTGTGAATGGGGAATTTGGTGCAGAAATCTGTGTGTGGGACTTCTTTCATCTGGCCTATGAGGGTGAAATGCAGTTGTCTAAACATAGATGTCTAGTTTTAAGCAAGAGAAGGGTACGCCAGCAGCTCCAGAGGTCTCCTGCAAGTCCAGGGTCGTATCTGCCAGCTATGTGCCAGCACCTTGGGCACCAATGTTTGGGCAGGAGAACCTTGTCTGTAGTTTCTGTGTTTCTGCTGTAGGTTTTTGGGTACCCATAAAAGAGCTCTCTTTTCCATTATGAATTTAGATACCTCATTGTAGATGGCAAAACATCTGTATTTTTCATAGGGTTGCACAAACTCCATTCAACTGCCTAAATATAATTACCTAGTACCATTTGAGGTGTGCTGTTTTTTTGCCTAGCTTCTAGCTGTCAGGACAGGGGGGCATGAATGTCATCATGACCCCCCTCACCTGCCTCATACGGGGATCGTAGATGCCTTAGGCATCTAGTGCAGCTTGAGATGGGTGATATTGAGGCACGTGAGTCTCGTCCTGTGTGCCTGCAAGTCCTGTACAGTTGGACGGACACCCATCAAAACAAAATGACTAATTCTAAAGCAGTGAGAGAGGGGATGGCTATGCAGGGATGAGTGCAAAAGGGAATGAGACTTCGTGGTGCACCGAGCATGCTAGGAGCATCCTAATATTGCCAAATCCAAGTCTTCACCGACCGTGCAATCGTTCGAGCGGTGCCAGTCAATCCAAAGCTGCTAATGTAAATACTTGGCCGTTGGAAGCGCATCTCTTCAATTTCTTTCTCCTTTATGTGCGTTCTTGGCTCAAAACCCCACTGGCAGCATCCCTTTGCTTTCGCTGAGCCTGTCCCCAGCCCTTTGTAATTGCAAGTGGGCGCCGTCCCTGGGAGGTCCCTCTAGCTGGTTGGTGTTGGGAGCTGATTTCTGGCCTGGTTGTGACAGGCAGTAGCTTACCAGCAGCACGCATGGAGGCAGTGTGAATTCAGCATCTCTCCAGTGGGCTGGTGCTTTTGTGCAGATGTGGAATGGTAAAGGCAAATGAGAAGAGCTTGTTGTGGGTGCTCTTATTCAGCTGCTAATAATGTTGCTATGGAGATCTTAACAAGAGTTTCATAAAGGCTGAACCGTAGCTGTTGGGAAAGTCGGAGTCCTGGGTCTCCTGGCGTGTTTGTACTTGCTGAAAAGCCAAGGAGCTGAATTTCCTTGCCTTTCTAGATTCAGCAAGGGGAAGGTGGCTGCTCCAGAAGCCCTGGGCAAGTCTTCCTGGCAGCAGCACCTTTATTTTAGGTGCTGCTTTGACTTAGCTCTGAAGTTAAGTGGAGTGTTTCGCATCTCAGAACATTAATTGCAGGATCTGGGCCCTGTAAACGGGTTTCTGCAACACCACATAGATGTGCCTTTAGTAGCTCAGAGGCGGTACAGCTAAGTGAACCGCTGTATCCGAGTTGTTGAGCTCTGCTGAGATTCGGCATCTGTTAGTCCAGGCTCTGTGCTGAGCAGGCACAGCCAAGTTGCTGGGGTACCCAAATGTGTTTGCTGCCAGCCCAAGTGGCCCAGTACCGTGCATTTGGTGCACAGATGCATAAGCTATGCTAAATGCCTCCATCCCCTCCCCTGGGGATGAACCCAGGCCAAGCCATGGAGAGCAGCTCCCATCTTTGATCTCAGGGCAGAGCAAGCTGCCTGGGTCCAGCCCTGTATAGTGGTCTCTCCTTGGTGTCTATTTGGCTTACAGTGTTGACCCTATGCTCCTAAAACAGTGATGTTTTGGGGAGGGGGAGGTGGTTTTTCCAGTTCAAATATGAAATCATGCAGGGGCTGTGTCACAGCCTGCCAGAATGTTTTTCTAGCAAGACCCCAAGGGCACATGTTGTAGCTCTGTTCAATGGTTTGAAAATGCAAAGTGTTACGTGGAGCCAAACCTGATGCAGCCTAATCCATACTGCTTCCCGGAGTGGGATCTGGCATGACCTGTCCCCAAAAGGCACTTAGACTTTGTTTTGGAGGAAACTGCCTGGCTCGCTGTGAAAGCAAGCTGGGAGAGCGTGGATGCTTGTGTGGATAGTTGGGGGCTGGAACCTGAGACCCACTGGGGCAGAGAAGTCGTGGCAGGGCAGGCTATGCTTGGAGTCCAGCACTGGAGCATGTTACATGAAAGACAAGGGTGGAGGTACTTACAATCTGAAAATCATGAACTTCAACAGCCTCTTCGCTCCCGCTTCCTGTTTTGAATGTCTCTAAGTTGTTTCCAGCATCTATTTCCATCGATCCATCCTGTACTTTTCCATTAATGCTCATAGTATAGTGAACATTGTACACCTGGAATCGATCAAAGAGCAGTAGCACACATCAGTAATTGCTTATTGCCTTCCTCCTACACCAGGCGATGGGTCGATCTGACTGTCATATCCCTATTCAGCTCCTAACTTTTATTTCTGTAGGCATTTGATAACCCTCTACCAACCAACACCACCCTACTGCAACACTTCACCATCGGGGCAGGCCAGCAATGGAGCAGGTTGCCCAGAGAGCTTGTGCAGGCTCCATCCTTGGAGGTTTTGAAGGCCCAACTGGATAAAGCCCTGAGCAACCTGCTCTGACCCCACAGCTGTCCCTGGTCTGAGCAGCAGGTAGGACTAGAGACCTTCTGACATGCCCCCTCCGGGGCTGCACAGAGATCTATTAGTGCTGACAGTTTTACTTCAAAGCAATGTGGGATGAGTCCGCATCCAGGCTCACTCCAACTTAAAAACCTTCTTCTAGGTCGTATTTTAGGAATCGCTTCTTATGCTGGCATGATTCCCAAAGGAGAGCAGGAGCAAACATTCTACTCCGGAGGAGGCCAACCCCTATTTATCTCTTAGGATGTTCTGCTGAGGCACAGGAAAACGAGTTCCTCTTGAATATGAACATGTTTCTCAGCTTGCAATGGATGTGAACTTTGTTTAAATTGGATGTGAAGCTGTATAGACTTGTATTTTCCTTGTCAGCGTATTTGCTCTTATCCTATTTTCAATGAGGAAAGCTGCAGCGTGGTTTGTATTTGCTGGAGGACCACAATCTGTGGAGGGGGTTTTCGATGCTCTTGTGCAGTTCTGCTAAAAGTGCTGCACAAGCAGTTTACTTTTGGCTTCAAAAAGCCTTACAGCATTTTAATGAAAAATTTACACTGGCAGCTAGAGACAAATTTCTTCTTTCCTCACCTTCGCTCAGGAAAGTCTAAGGTGCTAAAGATTTATGGTTCCTCAGTTATACAGATTCAGTCCCATATTCTCCACTGTCTAGGACTCCTGTTGAAAGTGGTCCAGAAAACCAGACGGAAGTACGTGGTCTCCCCTGCTAGGGGCTGAGCTAGAGTTGAGACTGTTACCCCTGTCAGTTATGGGAGAATTTAAAGATTTAAACTAAAAATAATAATTTAAAAATTGTCTTAAATTTTTTCATGAATGACCCTAAATATAACTTTTTACAGTTGCTTCCTAAACATTTGGAAGTCAAACGTAGCTTTCTGAGTTTGAAGGCAGCTTGGAAAAATAACTCTAAGCTTTCCCAGTGTCTTCACCTGGAGCTCAACTTCGAAGCTTAATGACAACTACGAATGTGACACATTTTGCAAAGCAGAATTTAGATGATGGGGGCAATAAAAAAAGGGAAACTTTGTCCTGTACTCCGCAAATGCACCCACCCGGTCAGAGCTGCATGCGCCGTACCCTCTCCCTGCCTACCTCCCCATTGGGGTCCCTCTCCCTTTTCAAAAGCCTAGAGAAGCAGATGGCTCTTACAGCGCGTCCTGAAGGTCAGCGGTCTGTCCTGTCTTTTTGGTGTAAAACCTTGTACTTTCTTTCTGATTATCTGAATTATGCCTACGTGCCCGGGTGTATCTCACAGGGGGACCTCTGCTCTGGCTGCTGGGATTCGCACAAGGCTCTCCTTGACGGGCACTGGTGTGTGGCTGGAGGCGGTACAAAATTCTTCCAAAGTAAATTCAAAGATACTGATTGCATTTACGGAGCAAGTTACATTCAAATGTGCACCATCGTGTTTCAAAATATGTTCTAAACCAAAATCTTATGTAAACAGAAAGGAAAGTTAATATATTAACATGTTCTAACGCTCTGAAGTTTGGTTCTTAAACTGATCAGCAGCTTCTCAGTTTTGTTCTTTGCATACAGGATTCTTCTTGTACCCCAGAAAAAAAAACTTACACGACTTTAAAAATTGTTCCACAGCTGCTAACCATAAATGCCTATGTGTATGCACAATCATACAAATCACCAGAGTGAAATAATGGTGCCTATTAATGGGTTAAATATAGCATTACATATTTGAGGGTCCAGGTAGAATCTGGACCAAGAACGTGGATGATGTGAAAAAGGAATTTACACATTTCAATGGTTTTTTTTGTCCTGGAAGCTGGAGTTTGCCCAGGATGTGAATCCCCAGGGACTTGTTGGGGTTTGAGCTTGCTGAGGATTTGCGAGCAGAAATCAATGTAGGCTCTGTGCTCTCAAAGATACGTTTCATGTTCATTAAGAAATGTGCTTCCAGGAGTCTCCATCTGAACAGCCAGTAAAGATAATGATTATGGGTTTGTTTTTTAGTTGGGTTTCTTTTTTTTT
>NW_008795018.1:1440710-1452786 GCF_000699145.1 Aptenodytes forsteri
GGGGAGTCAGGGAGGTGTAGGGGATGCACACCCCCAACCCCGCATGCCACTGCGGAGGGAGAGGTGCCCCGGCAGATAGACGGCCATCGTAAAAAGCAGCTTTTAAAATAGAACAGCATTTTAACTGCGTTTTTACACTTGCCACAGGAATTCACAGGTGCTGGAGCTGACAAGCTGCTGTTCGGTGACTGCTCTGCAAAACACCTCGGTGCGTGGCACAAGCAAAGAGTCCTGCCTCCGGCCGAGCCCCGGGTTGAGGCTGGGCACAGCCTGGGAAACAGAGCAGCGAGCCCAGGCCTCGAGCAGGCTCGGTGGGGGCAAAGCACGGGAGGAAATTTCATCATTTCGTTTAAAAAGGTCATGGATAACTCGCGACGTGACCTCTAAAGTGGGCGTATCCCTGGGATTTCTTCCATTTCCTCGTGACTCATACTGCTCAGTTTGGTTTTTTGAGCACCTGAAGTATAGCAGGATCATAGGGGACTTTGGATTGGAAGGGATCTGTTTGCTCGTTCTAATATTGTACAGGGGAAGCTTAAACTCAGGGCTACAACCGGCTATGTGAGTCTGTCTGTGTTCCCTTCATGCTCCGTACGGACATCCTTCCTGCACATGCTTGTGTCCAAGTGTGCACTCTTTGCTGCTGGAAAATAAATAGTGCTGGACCCCTTTGGGGCTGATATCGTCAAACACAGAGCACAGTATCCTTTGTAAGGCTGGAAGCAGAGAAAAAAAAAAAAATCAACTGCAAAAAGAGCATGAGGGAGGCAGTCTGGGTTGTGCCCTGCCCTGCCCTGCTCTGCCCTGCTCTGCTTGCTCAGTGGCCCAGCTCCAGTTTCCCAGACAGGCAACAGCACTGGAGAGGGGGCTGTTAGACTGGGGAGATCCTGGCACGTGGGGCCCCATCTCACTCCGGAGCAGTGCCTACGCTAACCAGCTCTGCAACAGCAAATTTTTTTTCAGAGTATGCATCTCCGTTTACATTTCTCTTCCCCTCTCTTCTCATTTTGCTTATCTGGCAGGTTTATGTCTCTTTGCTTAGTTGTTGCACACTACTGACATGTTCCCCTGTCTTAAATCTTCTGGGATGTTGACAGCAGGGGCCAGGCGATGGCCCTGTCCCACCGTGCCTCATCTCAGCTCTGCGTGCCCCGAAGAGGCAGGTTTGGCCCCTGCAGTTGCTTTCCTACACTTCCCTCTCCTCTGCGCCCCATGCCATAACTGCAAAAATCTTTGCTGTTTCTCAAGTCTCTGAATCCCCTCACTGATGTGACCAGTAGCTTAAAACCCATCATCAAGCAACGCAAAAGCGGAGAAAACTCAGGCCCCGCTGACTGCCTTGCCTCCGCGTGCTTGGGGACCAAATCCCAGAGACACGATTCCCATTTTCCTTCCCTTCAACCCAAATTCATCCTTCCTGTCGATTACTATTGTTAACGATCAGACCTTAAACAAAAATTTAATGGGCATAGTTGCCACCGAAAATAAACACAATCACAGCTTATTAAATCAAAAGCGAAGCCTACTGTGCAACTTCCTAAACTAGGGCATATTCTAGCCCGCTCTCGAATGACATACTGTTGTAGGTTGCGGCTAATAATAAGATTATGATCCTCTTCATTAGCAAGTATTTTGTTACACCAAAAATCTCGTGAATGGATATGTCTATCTTGGCAAAATGTGAGAATCCCAGCCTTTGATCTCAAACCTCTATTTAGCATCGCTGCTTTAAAAAGACAGATTTATTTTAAGGCCCCTGTGCTCGTCTCCGTGGGAAAACGTGCCAGGGAGGGAGCGCTTGCCCGGGAAGAGCTGCTGCTCACTAGGGTTCGACTCGTTTGAGATGCATCCCTGCGACTGAGGTGGGGGAGCAGGTGCCCCCCCATCCTGGTACCCATCTGAGCGCCCGACGGCTCCTTCCCCGGGATGTGAATGGAAGGACGGAGGGAGGCTGCGCCATTTTGGCTAGCAAAAGGGCGGCCGGGGGTGCAGTGTCGAGGAGGAGAGTTAGCAAATACACTATCGGTGCAAGAACGGATAGGTGCAATTAATACATCTGTGCTGCATATTCGCGGAGGTACCTTCACTCCAGGTGCTGTGTGGTGAAGCACAATATCACCCCCAGGAAGGTGAAGGACGGGGTCAGAGGGCTCGTCCCTAGTGGGACCCCCACCCTACTGATGGGGCAGTGGTGGCCCTGGCAGATTTTGGCTTGGGCGGACTCCCGCCATCCCAAGCAATGGTGCCAGCCATGAGCCGATCCCCAGGGATGGGTGCCTGGCTGCCGGTCCTCGGCGGGCTGGGATGTGAGCTGCGTCCTGTTCGCGTGGGGTGTGGGAACTGGTCCTTTGGGAGGGAGCCGCTCTGCCCAAACCCCGGGAGACAAGCTGTGCAGCGTTTTCTCCTCAAGTCAAGGTGCAAATCCCCCGAGTAATCCTCCAAACATATTTTTCTCACGCAGGGAACAATCCCAGATTTTTTTTTTCCCAACTCGGAGCATCGCTGCCTCTTCTGCTTTTGTTCCACAGGCAGAAGAAGAGCAGCATGAAATTTCAAGCAGACGGAAGAGAAAAAAACTGTCCTGTTATACAGCTTGCAGCTTACCACCTCTAGTTAACCCCTATGCTCATGCTTTGCCTTTTGTGTGGGCATATATCTGTTTTCCTTGGAGGGTTGATCTTTTGCTGTTTGATTGATTAGATGACAAGAGAGAAAACGGGATTTTTTAGACAGATGCAAATCCGTACAAACAGCCCAACATTCAGCAGCTCCAGACCTCGCTGCAGAGCGCAAGGACGAGTGCAACAGCCAGTGTTTGCAGGGCTTAGGACAAAAAAACGTGACTTGCCTTTCACCAGCTGAATTCTTCATTTGCAATAAAGATCATGATCATACTAGTGCCTGAGCTCAGTCTCCTCTCTAAATAACATGTGTGTGCTCAGCTGGATTAAGGCAACTTCTGAGCCTGGAAATCATCATAACAGTCTTTTACAGGACAGACTTTCTGGTCGTCTAATACTATTATCCTCTGGGCTGAAAAGCATTCCAGAGTACTTGGAGTGCTACGAAGAATGTGAGGTTGCTTAGCTGATAGTACTGGCTTGTCTCAAGGAAGCACATTTTCTCATTATTTTTCAGTTTAAAGATAAAGTTTAGAAGGAGAAATGGAAATATTAAAAACGAGAAGGATTTGGTGATGCTGTGTGCCTTTCTATAAGTCTCTTGTGGTGCCTTATGCGTTTTATCTTCATTTTCTAAGTGTCCCAAATAGTTATTTGAGCTCCATGATGGCCTGAACAGAAATTCGTGAGGGCTACTGAGACCAGGCACCTTATTCACCGCTCTGCTTTTCCATGGGTTTACACCACCATAACACGGTGATGATTCAGGTCCCACTTACTTGACATCTCTTCAAAATAACCAAAGTCCTTTGGGGAAAAAAGTCCTACAGAAAAAGAAAATCTTGTTTTTGGTATTTAAGCCGTGACAGCCTGAGGATTTTGAGAAACTCTAAGGATCTTTGCTGGCAGTGAGACCAAAGGATGAAAAACCACGTATGTATGTCATCACCACAGCTCTCGTCTCTGCGGTGGCCCTGGACATTGCGATGCCCCTGGGATGGTCCCTTTTCCTCCTCTCCCCTCCTCCCCCGTGCGCGGGGTGCGCCGATGCCGTCCTCCCTTCTTTGACCAGCAACACACAAAATTTCGAACACCAAAACCATTGTTTTTCCTGGTAGGCTGTGAAATTCTCCCTGGAAAGCCCTGCAATGTCCCTTGCTCTGATGCTACTCTCTGGAGAAGACGGGCATCCCCGTTTGCTCTGCTTGGGGTGCATGCCCAGCAGGACAGCACGGTGCAGCTGAGCTGGCCCCGCTTGAAAGGATGGCCTGAAACGTGCTCGGTGCAGGACCTCGCTCATCCCAAATCCTTCCTCTTCTCTCCTGCGGTCGGCTGAGGACATATGGCCCATCGCGGTTTGCTCTTCCTCACCCCAGGACACTAAAGGCCCATTTGTTTTTCCCCAGGGCTGAATCCCATCTATCCATATGTCTTCATCTTTTTCTTCTTAATTTAGCTAGTGGCTGTGCCTTCTGTTTTCCTTGAATTAAAGAAATAAAATAAAATAACTAGCTGTCATTACATGCTTTCATTCCTAACTTTAACGATGTGGTCTCTTTCGTAGCTATTCTGTGTAAATTGCTCATAGGCTACTTTCTTTCTTAACCTCCAACCACGGCTTTGTGCTTTGGAGGTAGTTATTATCTTAAACAACTTGGTAGCATCAATCTGTTTCTTTCCCAGAGGCTTCTTTACACTTGATGAGAAATCTGCTAAGGTTCTTTTTGCTTTGTAGCAAAGGCCGAGCCTGGCTTTTTTTCCCCCCCCTCATCCAAAAGCACCCATGAATCAACTATATTTCTCTTTTTTGATCTATGCACTGTTCTTCTAATAATTTCATGACCCAACTTTAGAGAATATTTCCAATGAGATTGCCCCAGAGGCACCTGCAGCGCCAGAATGTTTTTCACAAATCCAATCTCTTGAAACGTATATTTCACTCGCCCTTCTGACAACACTTTAAACACTTTTTTTTTTACTTTCATTACCTTTGTGAGACATTTGCACGGGCCGATTCCAGCAAGTTTAATCCTTATTCACCTACACTCTGTTCTTTCATTTAGCCTCTTACATCACACTTTTTTTGATCCAATCTATAATACCTCTTCCCCCGGATTCAGATCTCTACTTTAAAAAGAAAAAATTCTTCCAAAAAAACCTTCCTCACATCAGATTTAAGAGACTAAACCTGGGAGAGTGAAAGAACCAATAAACAACCATGTCTTCTGCTAAACTTTAGCGCTGCATTGATTTTTTTCTGTTGCTTCACATCCCCTTTCTTGAGATTGCTGGTCCTCAGAATTGACCATGGAGACTATGACATGTCCATCAAGGTCCAGGGCCTCTCTGTTCCCCACTGAAGGCTGTGAGAGCTGCATTCCCTCTGAGGACCTCTGTGCTTAGGGTGGGACACGGTGAAGAAAATGGGTAAAAGTTCTCACTGGAAAATCCAGCAGACAGTGCCATGGCTCAACTGGAGCCATGGACCACTTGGATAAATATTTCCCTGAGAGATAAAAGACAGGGTAGAGAGAGACCAAGAGCAACCCTCATTTCTGGGCACTCCCTGTCCTCCCTCCATGGCTTTCCTTACGAAATCAAGCTGTAGCAACAACAATGATAGTAATTTTGGCCTGGCTAGGGACAAATCTCCTTTCCCGAAGATGTGATTTGATAAGCCTGGAGCAGTGGGATCCTCATGTGTGTCCGCTGTGGACCACTGAGGGGAGAAAATTCTTGAGAAATAGCATGAAAAAGCTGGGGACCTTTCACCTTGGACAGCCTGGAAGAGCAAGGGATGGAGGGAGGAATGGCAGCCCATGAACCTGGAGGCCAGGTGAGGTGGGAGAATGGATGACGAGCTCTTGGGAAGACCTGGCTGCCGTGGGGCTCACAGCCGTGGCTGCCCCCAGGACCCCCAGCACAGCCCTGTTTCTCAGGGCTTGCCCCATGGCGCCACAAGCAGCCATTTCCATGGCGTTCTCTAATCCCAAAAAGGGGAACTGTCAAATAATTTAAGCTCCACATGTTATAGCCCGTCTGCTCTGGGCCATGCACGGCATGGGGGAGAGCTGAAGAGCCGGAAAACACCACCGCAGGAAACCGCACTAATTGGAGAGGGGGTGGCAGTGGCCTCTCTCCACCAGTTCGTCCTCCATGGGGTCCTGCGAGTGCAGGGGCGAAGCCCAGCCCCACCACCAGGCTGGGGGGACGTTGGGGAGGGCTTAGGATGGGCTTGGCCTTTCCCTGCTCCTCGCCGGCAAGGCTTTCTCCTTGCTGACAGACCTTCTGGTTGCTGCCTCAAGCTGCTTGCCTGTCCTCGCACAGCCTGGCAGAGGCAGTAAGGACTTGTCTCCAGGCAGTTTTTGGGCTGTTTTGGGGGAAGAAGAAGAGTTAGCTTTCAGAGAGCTAGATAAATGTTCTGCAGTATTATGCTAGGTGGAGAGAACCACCTCGCAGCTGCTCTGCCTTCCTCTCTTTGAAGGTCTCCACCATACATGGCCTCAGTGGCCCAGAGGAGATGCTCAAGGTAGCCAATTTCCTTGCCTCTGCCCACAGAAAGCCAAACTTGTCCCCGGTCATGACCACACATGACTCCCCCCTCCTGCAAGGAGGTGGCTGCAGCTGCCCCAGAGCATCTCGTTGCCATAAGGGAAGCCCGCCCTTCCCGGCCGAGACCAGCAAGTGGCTCTGTGGGAGCGACATCTTCTGTGCAAGCTTGGCCTGATGAAAAGAGCTTTGTTCCCCCACTGCCTGTGCTTGTTGGTGCTGAAGAAACCTGGCCTCCAGCTGTGGCAATACTGGTTTTAAAGATGGAGATGACTGGCATAGCCTTTGCTCCGTGGTCGAGATGCAGCTGGGTGGTCCCTTGTGCAATGAATTAGTTAATGTGTGAAAAGGTCAGAGGAAGGCATAAAGGACTGAGCATTTCTCCAGCCTTCTGAGGATAATGCATTTTAAAGATCAACTTGGGTTTGCCTGCAATGTGATTTGTTTAATTATTTAAAGCTTGTTAGCATATTTTCCTCAAGGGATGGAAAATCCTCAGCGAAAGGATCCTTACACCAGAAGAGAGATCTCTGTTGTATGCTGAAGGTCTGGGCTCACACGCAGCCAGCCGCACCGATCCCAGCACGTTGTATGGGGGAAACACTGTGCAAATACCCACCTTCCCAACTCCAGAAGACGCCTCATGCCAGCCTCTTCTCCACACCTACAAGTCACCAGTCACTAAAGGGCACTTTGTAGGGCAGCTGGGGTTATAAGTGATAGCTACCTGGTACGGAGAAGGCTTTATAAGACAGTTCTCAACCTCAGCCCTTTCCAAGCCTGGGCTTGGTTGGGTATGTCTGCATGGTGCGAGGTGGGATAATGTTAAGATATCCAGAGAAGTATATCTGGGACTCTTGTTGATGCCCAAGGAAGAGCTTTCTGGTTCAGGAGTCTCATCTCCACATGGCTGCAGAGTGGAGGACTGTATGAGGAGGTGCAGAGAAGGTGTGGGAGTGAATGGCCTTGCTGCAGGACTGGATTGACTGGATCCCAGGTGCTCTTGCTCTGCCTGAAAACAATTTCTTGCTCCATTTTACTAAGCCTACCGTGACGAACGCCACGTGCAAGGCTGACCCCACACCACTCAAATCCCAAGGGATGGTGCCTCTCCCTTCTTCACTGCCCCCCCCGAAGTGCCAGCTTGCCAGCTGTGGCTCCTCTATGCCACCTGAGTCTGACCTGCGACCTTCCATTTAAAAGGGAAAAAGCTCTCAATTGTTTTCAACTTTGAGAGAAACCACCGTGTTTCATGTGAGTAGACACGTGTGTGTGTCGGGCAGGGTCAGATGGCTGAGGCAGGACTTCTCTTCAGCATCCCCATCGTACCTAGAAGGTATCACACAGCAAACAAACTGTACCAGACACGAGCTCTTCCTTTCATCTCCTTCTGTTGCATTGAGCAGTGAGTGCTAACAGAGGTGCCAGCAGCTGCAGCCATACTGGCTGTGGGACTGGTTGGAAATGTTTTGGACTTGGTGTGAGGGAGCACTAGGGCTTTCTTGTCCTTGGCACGGCTCATGCTGGTTTCTCCATGAGGAGCCTTCCTGGAGAAGGGGTGGGCTGTGGGCTGTCTCGCAGCTCAGAGATTTAGAGAGTAATGGGGACCCCTCTCCCCCCCGGGCTGGGGGACCGCATCCCCACCTGGATGGGCGCATGCCACCCAGGTTTTCCCAGCACTGCTCAGTGCTGCAGGTGCTGATGTACCTGGGTACCGGAGCTGGCACCACATTGCCTTGTCTGTGCTGGTGTCTGCAGCACCTTTTTTTTTCACTGCAGCACAAATCGCAGGGACACTACTTAGATTTGCTCTGACATTGTAATGGGGGACCCCAGAGACTGTTGCTGCTTGCACTGGCAAGGCCTGACATCCTCGTGGCATTTGAGCTGGGTCACCGCAGATTCAAATTGTTGTTGATTTTTATTTTGTGTTTACCCATGAAACCCGGACTCAAGGCTCAACTGGGGCACGGTGGCTGGTTTCCACGAGGTCCACCCTTCAACCAGTTTTACAGCTGAGCTGGCTGAGGTGCAAAGAGGTCAAGAGCCCCGAGTGAAACATGCTGAACGGGTGGCTCATTAAGGGCTGAACTCCAGACCCATGTTCCCAGCCCTCTGCTCTAATCACCAGGCGAGACGTGGGAGAGCCTCATGGGGCTGATGCTGATGAAAGAAGAGTCAACAGCTTTATTTTGCAGCTTTATTAGCAAAACGAAGTAAAGCCAACATGCCCGACTATTACTGAACCAGTAATCTCTGCGTGCTTACACCCAGAGCTTCCCAGCCGTTTAACTAGGAGGCTGAACAATAAAATATGTTAGGTCCAAAATGGCTAAAGCAGAGGCAAAGCAGGAGATAAGCCGTCTAATTGGAGAAGTTGCAGCGGGAATCTTACCCCAGGGGTCTGTCCCTTGGGATTAACGGTTTGCTGACATCTGGGTTGCATGGCACTGCTGCCTTGCCCCGGGTCCCACCAGGGCTGATGGCAGGGAGCCAGGGAACCAAAAAAAAAAAAGTCTTCAAACTCGTACAACAGGGAAGATGAAGATTTTTCTGCTGTCACCGTGGAGGCCTTTGGGAGAAAGAAACTGTCAGCTTCTACCCAGAGACATACGGTTGTGACTTCTCTTGGCTTGCAGAATCACAGAAGGAAAAAGCGGGGACAGGGAAATACAGTCTCTTCTACTGCTGCCGGGGTTGTCCCAACAAAGAGATCCCCCACTGTCTTGTCCCATCCAATTTTAAAGGCTTACGTCAACTACTCGCCTGCTGCACATCACACCCTCTCCTGTTTTGGCAAAGCGGTCCCAGGTCCATCTCTGCCCAGGCATGCACCTACGTTTGCAGCATGCCAGGGTCTCAGGGGAGGGCTCCTGCTTCTGCCTTCATCCTTTCCTGGCTGCAGGCAGTACGGAGCCCTTGGCCACTACCGGGAACAGATAGATTCATTTTCCCTAAATAAGGTGCCTGAACTAGTTAAGAGAAAGAGGCAGCAGCTAGAACTCGGAGGAATCGCCAGTTGGAGACATTTATTTCTTTCCCTCTTCCTGTGAATGGGACACTGCTGGTTACTGGTTCAGATGCAGACCTTTGGGGGCCACCAGGTAGGTGAGATGCCTCCTGCTATCAGCCAGTTGTCATGAACTGGCACGTGCCTCTCCCTCTGGTAGTCCATCAAGATGAAACCAAGTCACCACCCCAGCTCCTGTCCCTGTGCTTCCTCTTCCCCCTGTGATCCCATTGGAGCCATTTGCTGATGCAGATGAAAAGCGAAACATGGAGAAGTAAGAAAAAAAGCATCCAGCTGTGAAATGTGCTAGAGCCAAGGGACCGAATTGGGCACATAGGCTGAGGACACCTTGGGAGGGACACCATCAGCAGCTCCACAGCAATGTGCAGAGTATCACACAGGCTCAGAGCCTGCCGTAAATCTAACTAAAGTACTCAGCCTGTTCTGAAATCCACCCACAGCCTTACTTTTTACAAACTCAGGAAGAAAATGGCAAATTAATCCTTTTTTTAAAAGGATGAGTCGGTTTCTTGTCATTCTCCGTGCAGCTCAGGATATGATAGTTCCTGCTGCACAAATACAGATTGTTTCTTTTCACAACTTCCCTTTCATCAAACTGCTAGGAAGGCCTGGAGGTTGCTAAAAAATGTGAAAGAAACTTGCTTCCCAATTAAGGTCAATTGCTTTTGTCAGAGCCTTTGCATATAAACCTCACTTTCAGAAGGATTTCTATAAACTCCATCCCCGGCTCTGACAAACTGGGAGATGCCCAAATCTCCGAAGGAGCAGCTGACTTCTTTCCCGGCTCGCAGCGCAAAACAGGGATCTGATCTGTCATGATGACTGAGAACATGTCACAACAATCTGTTTGCGTTCTTCAGGAAAGAAAAACATCTTTCTCTCCCGGAGCTGTGAGCTAATTTGGAGACTTTGCAAGCTGACATGCAACCTGATTAAAATGACCTCAGGCCAACAATTCTTCTTAGGCAACTCGACAATTAAAGTCTAGACCTATCTGTAGCCCAGTTTTCCTTTTGCTTCAAATCCCTTTTAGGGAGGAAAGAGTTCTGTGTTTTTATTTTTAAATCTACATATTTGGAATTGTTCTTTTACACTTTGCTTCTCCTGTAGCGGAATGTGCTAAGGGGTTCTATATTTTTTCACATTTTGAGCAGATGAAACTCGTACACAGAAGCCCCGGTTTCTTGCCTGCTGGAAAAATATACTGACTATCCGAGGAAATAATACATGAATAAACTCGAGGACTCTAAGGAATACCCAAGGCATTTTGTGGCCTACATAAAGCTGCCCTCCAACAAAATGTTGTGCCCTCAATTTTCCAAAGTCAGTGGATATTTTTGTAATGACCATCGTACTACTCAAATCAATTTTTGGCTTTTCACAATTAGTTAAGCAGTGGGATCAGTTTATTAATCCACTGAATTTTTGTGAACGCAGTGATTTGTCAAGCAGCAAGCAATGAAAAATAAACGGCCGCCTTCTGGCAGGACGTTTGTCAGACCATGAGCAACCCCTGAATCTAATTTGGTGGTTTGGGGACACTTGGTAATTTGTCCATGAATGTTTTAATGCCCGTTTCTTTAAAAAAATCACTGTCACGGTCATTCATCTGAGGTAAATCCAGGAGAGATTTCTCTTCCGCTTTGCTGATTTGGCTCAGCCTGGACCATCGGCTGGTTTCTAGCTTGTCAGTTGGCTAAACTGATTGACAACTTGTGTTTTGCTAACGCTCTTCACAGCACAATGAGACCACCTAAAGGGCTTTATTTATTAATTCAAATTATATACTTTTGAATTACGTACTAAACCGGAGTGACTTGCAGACTAACTTTTCAGCATCACTGAAATATCCTGTAGAGCTATGGTTATCTGACATCGGTTCCAGGCCACCGAGCCAGGGTGGGAGCTTTCCTGGATGCAAGGGTGAGATGGTGGCAAGGGATGCTGGTGGCTTTATGCTGGGGACCCACAGTGGGTCCTTGCATGCCTGTCCCCAGCCCAGGTGGCTCATTGCCTCGGTGTTTTTAGCTGCTTGGGGGGGTTGAACACATGGGCTTTTTTCACCTGATTGCACGACCCTGCCTTGGCTTTATCCCTTGCAAGGCTTTTCCTCTCGGACCACTTCGAGAGAAATTTGCCTCCTGGCCCATTTCTTTCTGCAGACACCGCTCCAGCTCAAAGGTGGAAATCTTTCTGCAGACACCACTCCAGCTCAGAGGTGGAAATTTCCCATAAGGAGGTGCAGGAGATGTCTCCTGGGGGCATAAACCTGGGGAAAGTTGGATGGAGGCTGGCTCCCAGCTCCCAGCCAGGCTGAGCATCCCTTCCTGCTCTCCCCATGCCCCCGGGGAGCCCCTGGCCTGGCCTGCCATGCCCTGCTGTCCCCGCCTCTCACGAGGCCTGACGCTCCAGTCCCGGTCCTGGGTGGGAGCTGATGGAGCCCACTCAGCTGGCATCCCTTTGGGGAATAATACCACCTTTGGTGAATTTACACCAAGCGGGGAAGGACACCCTTCCTGTCCCAGCTTGCCCCCAGGACCCTGGCCATGCAGGAGCTGGGCCAGAAGCTTTTTAGAAATTGGCAGCTGAACCTTGTAGTGGGTGTAAAGTGGCTGCCGACTTCATGGCTGAGCCTCCTATCCCGCACCGATGCCCAGGCTGGAAACCCCATGAAAATAAGGAGCTACATTAACCAGAGAGCTCCTAAATCTTGCAAGACATCATGATTTTAGCATAACCCCCTCCCCCCCGCCCCGCTCCGCTTTCACGGTGGAGGATGCCGGAGTCTCCTGAATCCGCTGCTTCCACTTATCACTGATGTTTCTCGAATCCCACCCCCCCCCAGCCCCAGTTTGGGGCCCTGCCCCGGCACGTG
>NW_008795018.1:1453154-1464938 GCF_000699145.1 Aptenodytes forsteri
CACAAGCTGCAGGGTCGGGCGCAGCTACCGGCGGAGGCAGATTCCTTCACTACTATATCTCTATCATCATTGCTTCCAGTCCAATTTTGTTCACGCCTTGCATTTTTGATTGTCTTGGATTAAACATTACCAGAGGAAATAATACTAATAGCTTTTCACAGCGAAAAAATCAACTTCTAAGGCATTTGTTATGGAAAGGATTATAATAAATTAAATGCTTAAACTAGCACTGTGCAAGCATTTTTGTCTTGGATCAAAATGTTTGCACTGGCTGTTTAAACATTTAATTTATTATAATGAGAAATATCATTGTAAAAATAAGCATGTTAATTAAACTTGAGTTTTGCAAATGTGAGTCATCCCATGTGGACACAGTATAATGAATATAGACAGGTAGAGTCTGCACGCCCTTTTTCTTCTCATTAAGAAAATGAACATTTACATCTTTAAACCCTGCAGCTATTAGTTATTTTTAATGAACTGTGTTGCCATTTCAAAGTTAAGCTCTTATGTGATGCAATCAGATATTGCTAGGTCAGGGAAGAACTTTGCTAATTAAGTTGCAGAGAAGTTCTTTGCCACAGATAATTGATTAAGGTTGTTACATGGATAATCAGTTTACGCAGTTAAATAAATAAAAATAAATAACTGCTAAGAAAACCCAGGTCACATCAGGGTGGTAAAGCGAAACAGAACCCCAGCCATCCTGGGGCCCAAAGGAGCCGGGAGTTTGGAAGCGATGGGCTGAACCTCTTTGTTATCACGTGACAGGGAAGCAAGGGACCATGGGGACCTTTACAAAGGCAATTTGGACAGTGATGGTTTGCTGCTGGAGTGGGTGAGAGAGGGTGGAGGCAAGATGCTCTTTCCCTTTCAAGCGCAGTGACTGGAAGCAATTTTTCTGCCTTCTCCTGCCACTGGTCTCTGGTGCATCCAGCTGGTCTTGTCCTGGATTCATCGTGTATGCCAGGTTGTATGCTGATACGTAAACAAAAAGCACTTGGATATACTCCCAGCTCTCTCACAGATGTGTTGTGTGGCCTTGAACATGTTCCTTTACCTCCTGGGCGTTCATAAAGTGCTCTGAGCTACGGCCCTGCGAACGGTAGAGGTAGTGCTACTCTGTTTTAATTAACAACCTGCCAAGCTGTGTGTTCGGAGGTATCTCAGATCTCTCGTTATCGTGCATTACTCAAACAGGCAAAGGTCACAACAGGCTGCCAGCCCTGGCTGAATCCCATTTCTGAAGTGGTCTAGCCCCCAAGGGAGGGAGGAAGAACATCTTTGGTACAGCAGTGAAATTAAACTCTGGAGAGGGAGGAGACCTCAGTGAATTATTTTCCAGGAGCCACAGCAAAGAGCTGGGGATGGGATGCCCCTGCTCAGGGGATACACGCCAAATGCACCATTGTCCCACATGCAGAGATTCGGGCTGTATCAAATTTGTAGGCAAAAGCAATTTTAAGATCTTGATCTGCGGAGGTGCTTCTTCATGCTATTCTCTAGCCAGTCGTCCACTGAACCTGCTCTTAGTCTCTGCAGCAGGATTTTTGGGAGGTCAAGATTCTCAAATTTCTTCCAAATCCAGTGGACATGATTTGAATAAAAAGAGAGGATGAATTAAGCTGAGGATCCTCTGTACATAAATGAAATTGATTATTTTACGGGGGATTGTCCTCCAAAACCATTGTGTGTTTGCAGCCTCTAGACAGCTTAGCCCCACGTCATGTGGGTCCCTCTCTCCTGTCTCCCAAAACTCCCTGCTTTTTTTGTCTTCCTCTCACTGTGAGTGGGAGGGAGAAGAGTTTTCCAGGTGAAGGGAGGAAGCTCTTGCCCTTTCTTCTTCTCTTTGTGTCTCTCTGTCCCTCTGATGGAGTTTTACAGTTGTCCATCATCATGGCCTCTGCTGACCTCCTGCAAAACTCCCCTCTTCTTGCAAGAGCAAATTCAAGTTATCCCTGAGCCATTTTGCTTTAGCCATAAGGAGTATTTCTACACAGAGCATGAGCCTGTGGGGACAGGGAGGTCTTGTCTGCAGAACCCTTTAAGGCTGGTCATTTTTTGGTGAGCTGCCCCATCCCAAGGGGATGGAGCACATGGCTGGGGTTACAGTGACTGTCCGCAGAGCAGCCAATCCAGGCAGGGCCAGGGCTCATCACCCTGGCAGAAGGCTACAGCTAGCAGGCAGGTGGGCGAAGGGTCCCAGGAGCAGGGCTGCAAAGGTGGGCAGGGGCTGCCTGGCAGACAGCTGCAGGGACAAATGTCATTCCTTGCACCCAGCTTTAGGCCATCCACCCCAAGACCTTGGGAAGCTGTGAAAATGAGGGTGCCCAGCTGTGGTGGGCACAGAGGCTGTTCCCACTATAGATCCACTTTAGATCTGGAAGAAAGCCTAGAGGTGATTTTGCTACAGTGGGAACTGGGAGCTCTTGCTGCCACCTGCGTGCTCATGCCAGGACAGAAATGCTCAAATCTCATGGCACTCAGATAACCCAGAGGACAAGTGTGACCATAAAACCTTATTGCTGAGGCCCAATACCTTGACTTAAGAAGCACCCATAAACTGTGAGTCAACTGTTTCATGGCTGGAGGTAGCTGGAAAGTGGATGTTGCATTGGGATCTTAAGCAGTTGCCCAGGAGGAGAGAACAGGTAGGAGGCAGCCTCCACGTCTGGCCTCCAGCAAATTCACCCTGCGTAGGTTAAGGCAATGGAACACAACTAGGCTTGGAACAGAGACCTGCCTTCAAAGCTGAAAGATAGAGTTGCCACAAAAATGTCTGCATCCTTAAACAGTAGTCGACTATAGCACTACATGAGGTTGCTTCCCTGCCTCGCGTGCAGGGCCAGTAGGTCCTCCTTACTCAAAAAGTACCAGCAGGGCACAGCAGCTGGCTGCCCACCACAGCAGGAGTTGATGGGCAAGCGGGGTTTGCCTACTGCAGGCTAAAATGAGTGCTCATGCCTGTGACCTCGAGGATGCTAATGCCCACTCAAAAATAATTAATAATTACCAACTGAATGAACCCACTGGCTTCTCCCAGCCAGGCTAAGTCACTGCTTTTCTCAATTTGGTGGCCATCTGCTCCCTTTCCAATTCAGCTCCCAGGATTTTAACCCTCCCCAGGCACTGTGGCGCAGGGGGAACCTACCAAAGCCAGCCCACCTCCTGATCCCTGCATCCCTCCCTGCCTGTGGCTGGGTCTCTGGCTCCCTGTGAACTCTCCCAGTATGATTATCGTTGGATGGGCAGCATGCTCCAGGAGCCCTGAGTGTGGTGGGGATCTCACTGCCATGGGCATCGTGGGCATGAGTGCAAAACCAGCTTTTTGCATCCATCAGGAAGGATGGGCAAGCAGAGGGATCCTTATCACTACTTCAGGAGGGGGAAACCCAGCTCCAGGGAGCTTCTCCAAAGCATCCTCTTAAATAAGGAAGGCTTGAAGACCTTGGCATATATGGTGGGAAGTAACACTTACTTCTCCCCAGTTAGCAGTCCACATTCTTCAGCCTAAATTTGGGCTTAGGTGACATTTGGGGAGTGAGCTGGCATTATCAGTAGTGATGCCAAGCCTTCAAAGCATCCAAAAGGCATTAGGTTCCTCCTTGGCCAATTTTGAAATCGTCTAGAAACCTCCAGAGGTTTTACATTACATATAGGCTGATCGACTTGTTGGCTGCTGCCCAAAAGCACAGTCCTGCCTTCTTCCCAGGTCCTGGGGGCCTCCTCTCTCTTTGCCCCCTCTCTGACAGCATCTGATATTTGCCTGACCCCTGGTTGAGCTAAACCTGCAGAACTCTACCCAGTTTTGGTGCTTTTGTACATCTGCCCATAGGCAGATGACTCTTCTGGGTGCTGGTGGCAAGGGAGTCATGGGAACATTGTCATGGTTTAACCCCAGTTGACAACTAAGCACCATGCAGCCTCTCGCTCACTCCCCCCCACTGGGATGGGGGAGAGAATCAGAAGAGTCAAAGTGAGAAAACTCGTGGGTTGAGATAAAGACAGTTTAATAGGTAAAACAAAAGCTGCACACACAAGCAAAGCAAAACAAGGAATTCATTCCCTCCTTCCCATCGGCAGGCAGGTGTTCAGCCATCTCCAGGAAAGCAGGGCTCCGTCATGTGGAACGGTTACTTGGGAAGACAAACGCCATCACTCCAAACATCCCCCCCTTCCTTCTTCTTCCCCCAGCTTAATGTGCTGAGCATGACGTCACATGGTATGGAATATCCCTTTGGTCAGTTGGGGTCAGCTGTCCCGGCTGTGTCCCCTCCCAACTTCTTGTGCACCCCCAGCCTGACTCTGTGTAAAACATCCCTGTGTTATCAACACTGTTTCCAGGACAAATCCAAACCATAGCCCCATACTAGCTACTGTGAAGAAAATCAACTTCTATCCCAGCCAAAACCAGCACAAATGTGAAGCTGGAGATTGAGAGAAGGGTGGACCATTCCCTTTGGTGACAGTGCACCCACCTGAATTTCTATATCCACAACGTGTGTGTCTATGTGTAAGGCAGGTGCTTAATCTGCTGTCATATACAATGACAAGATAGTCAATGCAGTTATGGGAGACTAGAGAGTGATTTTGCTAAGCGAATGCAGGTGCCTACTGTGAGATGAACCAGACAGCCATCTAGACCCCACCTGACCAGACCTCGTTGTCTGCCACAGGAGCGTAGATGCCTACCGTGCATGTAGACATCTATGCATTGGCCACAAAAGGCACATCTGTCTGAATCTTCAGCTAAATCCCACCCTGGTTTCTCTCTGCTTTCAGGGCCTGGTCCAGGCAGCATTTTCTGAGCATCTCTCACACATGTTGAGATCACAGGATTAAACCCCCATCCCAGAGGTCACAGCCATATCCACTTACAAGCATGAGTGCTGCCACCCCATTTTACTAGAAGTCCTGCATCTAGAACATGCACTGCAGAAACCAGAATTAGGCACCTCACGGTGGTGTTTGACTCCATCATGCATCATTAAACATAAAACAGCCTTGAAGGCATTCAAGAGGCACAGGAGAGAGCAGGTCAGTGGGAATTTGACTTTTTTTTTTTTGGCTAAAGTGCCACAGAAGGCATCTCTGGGATCTTGTTTCCTTGGTGTGTGTGGTAGGTTGACCTTGGCCAGCAGCCAGACCCCCACCCAGCCGCTCACTCACTCCCGCTCCTTTACAGGACAGAGGGAGAAAATCAGATGAAAAATCTTGTGGGTCAAGATAAATATAGAGAGATTACTTACCAATTACTGTCACAGGCAAAACAAACTCGAGAGGTTACCTCCCGCCAGCCTCCCACAGGAGAGCCTAGGGACCTGCTGTGGAGGTCTTGCAGTACGTATCCCAGGCTTTCAAACTAGAGGACAAAGAATCAGCTTACGAGACTGCCCGGCTTTTTTGACAGCGAGCCTTTCCCTCCCCGTGTTCAGAGTTATGACTAATTACTTCACATGCGGGCTTGCTGCTCTGCATCACTGATGATTAGCCGGCAGGGAGGCTCCCAGTCTTCCTTCTCAGCACCCACCCTTCAGCCCCAACTTCAGCCCTAAATTTAACCAAGACGACCCTCTTAGTTCATTAGATGCATCACGATTTTTACTACCAGGTTTAGATGAGTCGCCAGAGACACTCACCTATTTTCCTGACCATAAAAGCTGTATCACAGCTGTTGCTTCTCAGTTGAGTCTTGCATCAGCCTGATTTCAATTCTCTTCAAGTACAGTCTCTGAAGCTCTCTGCCCACCACAAATCTTCACGCAGAGGCTTTTATGAAGCCCCTGCTAAAACTCAGACCGTGTGTGCATGAAAACTTGGTCAGGCTCTGCCACTCTTGCTACGCGGGCTTGAGAAAGCTGGAAGTTGGGGGAGAAAGGGAATTTCTGTCGGTTAAGGGAGATGCAGGGAGGGATACTGTTTTCTACTTACATTTTGAGACACAAAGTCTAATAAGGCCTTGTTTATGTCTAAGAAGGCTTTATATTTTCTTTGTGAGTCATCTTCTATATATATGCACCATACTAATTAGACATATAATTGAAGAATTCACGATAAAAACCAAAAGCTTTGTCATGTGCAAATTTCTAGATTCTTGATTTGTACAAAATGCAAAATTATATACTCCAAGTGAGTAGCAGTTCTTCCTTTTGGAAAAGCTCAGTCCAATATTAAAACTCCAGTGTAAGTGTTATCTCTGTTGTAAAAATTTTTTTGAACACAGGAAGAAATGCTCACGCTTAGTTTGTTTCATTCAATGCTATTCTATACCTGATTTCAGCAGAGGGATTTGAGATGTGCTTTTAACCTGAAACCTTGAGGGGAGGGAATTTCAAAGCTCTATATGATTTTTTCCAGGCCTTTGTCACTTCTGGAAGGAGGCAAAATACGTAGCTCTATTGGGTCTGGCTGAGATGGAGTTAATTTTCCCCACAGCAGCCCTTACAGTGCTGTGCTTTGTATTGGTAGCTAGAAAGGTGTTGATAACACACCGGTATTTTGGCTACCGCTGAGCAGTGCTGGCACAGCATCAAGGCTGTCTCTCCAGCATTCCCCCCTCACCAGTCAGCTGGGGGTGGGCATACGTAGCTATTGGGTCTGGCTGAGATGGAGTTAATTTTCCCCACAGCAGCCCTCACAGTGCTGTGCTTTTAGCTAGAAAGGTGTTGATAACACACCGGTATTTTGGCTATTGGCTAGCAGTGCTCGCACGCGTACTGAAGCCCTACTTCCCGGGAACTGGCTGGATATCGCCTGCTGATGGGAACTACAGAATAAATCTGTTTTCCTTTGCTTCCGCACGTGGCCTTTGCTTTTGCTTTATTAAACTGCCTTTATCTTGACCCATGAGCTTTTTTCCATCTTATTCCACCCCCTCCCCCCGTCCTGCTGAGGAGGGGAGTGATAGAGCGGCTTGGTGGGCACCTGGCGGCCAGCCAAGGTCAACCCACACAGTAGCACAGACAATCTAAACATAATCAACATCTATTCTTTCTCTGTTTTATGCACAAATATAAACCTAGCCTTTCTCTTGGTGTATAAATACACGTACAAAAATGCAAGTTACTGTCCTCTAGTAAGGCTGCCTTAACAAGGAATAAACATATAAGCACATACCTATGCAGCTTGACTCAAATCAACGTCTCAGCTAGATCAGAAAGCAAAATGCTTGAGTGGCTGCTGATGCAAAGGTATTTGCACAGCATGAACACTTCAGCTGATGGACATAGTTTCATTTGCTTCACTAAAATTACACCGCTTCCCACCAGTGAAGGATGGGGCTGAAAGAGCTCAGACCAGGTAGTTAAAAGCAAAGGCCAGCTCCGTCACACGGCCCTCCCTCCCACCCTGCAACCCGTCATTAAAATCTCTAGAGCTAAACCTCCAGTGAGGTATCGCCAGAGATGAAGGATGGGTGAGACTAAAAGTAGCATCGTTCATGCTCCTCCCCACTGCGTTTCTCTGCACAAAATACTTCTGTTGACCTGTAAAGACCGCTACGCTCTGAAGCATGAAATCCGTGAACAGATCCCTCTGACACATCACAAAACCTTTATTAGTGTTTATCAGTGACACAGATTACAGGAACCAAAGGCAATTAAATAACATTTAAGTTGACCACAGACTCAAGAAATACAAGTCACATTTGGCAAGGCAAACTTCTCAGTACACTGGGTTGCTTAGGTTATTATTACACCATGAAAGAGGAATTTCCCTTACAAGGTTCTACATATTCAGGATATTATGATTAATTATTATTATTATTGTGTCTTTCAGACAGTTCCTTTGGCAAGAATTCCCATTTTTTAAGCTTTTATTATATCAAAATATAACCAATTTTCATTATGTACAAACATTACATTACACAATGTACAGGTTAAAAACACTACAAAAAATGGCAGGCCATGGGTGAACCAAAAGCAAAAAAAAAACCAATGTAGAAAACATGAAAAAAAAATTTAAATACTGCACATTTCATAAAAATTACATTAACTACAAACAATTTTTTTTGTTTGCAAATATCAAACAGTACTGACGTGATTGGAAATCTTTCCCAACAACTTCATTTTTAAGGCACATCTTGCATATTTACATGTATGACACCGGATCTGGTCAATAACTTAAAGGCTCTCGGGAGTGACCTAATCGTGTGCGCGCAGGGACGTGTGTACTCAGGTGGGGAGCGTGTTGGGCTAAACTTTCTCAGCTGTGTCAGTCTGGGGGCCCAGGTATCTAGTCGAGGGGGCTGGGTAGAGGGGCACCCCGATCTCCTGAAGGTCGGGGAGCCGTGCGGGGCGCGGCGGGGAGAGCAGCGTGATCGTCCGGTCAAAGTCTCTGTGCAGCACTTTCTCGTAGACGCTCTGAAGCCCCACTGTTTTGGGCAGCTGGGCTTGATAAAAGTTGTCCCTGCGAAGGGGATCCCTGGGCAAGGACGTGCTCTTGCAGAAGGTAGAGAGGGGTGCCGAAGGATGGGGAGAGGGGTGAGGGTTGGCTCGGCCGCAGGAGGGGCTCCAGCAGCGGTCCGAGTGGCCCAGGATCTTGCACTCGGCCGTACATGCCCACAGACCTAAAGGGAGAGAGAGAAGGAGAAACCTGTCATTACTGCAGCAATAAATCCACATAATTCATAATCCTCAGAGTTATCAGTCACGGGATGATTCAATGCACTAACAGTGGGAGTCGGGAGGTGATGCTCTACGGCACAACAAAAAAACACGCTTGGGAAGGTTATGTCATTTTGCTAGGGACAGTCCTCACAATCCTAACTTTAAGGGAAGCTTTTTGGGGAGGAAAAAACCCCAATACTACAGTACTTCCAGAATCTGCTAATTTATGCTGGGTGCTCAGTGCAGAGAGGAACCAGCGTCTAGCAGCCTGCTGCAAAGAGACTGGCAGCTTGAGTCACGCAGCATCAGGCTTCCCCCTCCAGCTGCCCTGCCTAATTCCTGTGCCCCGGGGATGGGTCCCTCCGTCCACCTCCCTGTCCACCTGTCCACCTCCCCGGAGGGGCCAGCTGGGAGCAGGGGCTAAGCCCTTACCATTCTGCATGTGCGTGATGAGATCTTTCTTCAGGGCATCTCCACTGATATCCGAGTCACTGTCATTAAAATCGCTGTCACCTTTGCCGCTGTCTTTGCCACTGAACTTCTCTGCCTCTCGGCCGGAGATGGTGTTGAACGAGTGCCCCTTCCAAATGGCCACGGGGGGAGCAGGCTCCTTGCTGTAGCTTGGAGCAGCAGCGAAACCCTGCTGGGGTGGGTGAGGGGATCAAAGGAGAGATGAGAGGGGAAGTAGTGAAGGGTAAATCGACATCAGAACCATATCTCTGCAATTCACATCCTCTGAGACCCCCCAACCACCCTCTGACCCCCTTCCCTGTGTCAGGATCTTACCTCCCCGCTCGGTCCTCTGAGCCTCTTCTGACCTTCGTAGAGGCAAGTGTTGTCGCTGCCGCTCTCAGCGGTGGAGAGCTCTTCAGCAGCTGGAGAAGGGTCAGGGCTGGTGAAAGAGGTTTTGCTGGGAAAGGTTCGTACCTCAAACACATTCCCCCTCTGGCTGCCCTCCTCCTGACGGCCCTTCTCTAGGTGGGAGATGTCTATCTGCTCCTTCAAGGAAGTGTTGTTTTTGATCTCGTTCCCTTTCTTGCGCCTGTTGCAGGTGGTGGCGATGGTGATTATAGCCACCAGGAGGAGGGTGCAGCTGCCCGCCAGGACGATGATCACGATCAGAGGGATGTCCCACTGCAAAGCCTTTCCTTCCCAGGAGCTGGGCTTGGCTATCTCCTGGATACTGGAAGGAGCAGTGGCGGTCACCAGGAAGTTGACTGTGGCGGTCGTGGCCAGGGGGGGTCTGCCGTTGTCTGTCACAGTGAGGATGACCTTGAACAGCTGACCCAGCTCTTCAGAGAGGTCGCCCCTCAGCACAATGTCCCCAGTACTTGGGTTGATGGTGAAAAGGTCCTGCTGGGGCTCTTCCAGGAAGGCAAAGGTGAGCTCGGCATTGGCCCCATCATCTGCATCTCGAGCTTTGATCTGGGCCACCAGGGAGTCACGGGAGGTCTTGCTGGACACGCCGATTTCCATCGTCCCATTGGTGAGCACCGGATGGATGATGATGGGAGGGTTGTCGTTCTGGTCCACCATCCTCACTTTGACAAGGGTGCTGCTGGAGAGCTGCGGGGAGCCTCCATCAGTGGCCTGGATCCTCAGGTCCAACTGCTTGAGGATCTCATAGTTGAACGTCCTGAGGGCATAGATGGCCCCGGTGGCGGGGTCCACCGAGACATAGGTGGAGATGGGGGCCCCCATGACCTGTGTCTCCAGGAGACGGTAGGTGACCTTACCGTTGTGGCCAAGATCAGGGTCGCGGGCCACCACAGTGGTGATGTAGGCGCCTGGGGGGTTGTTCTCTGGCACAGCCACCTCATAGAGGGGCTTGGCGAAGAGTGGTGCATTGTCATTCTCATCGCTCACTCTCACTGTGTACTGGCGGACAGTCTTGAAGGGCGGTGAGCCCAGATCCTCAGCCACCACGGTGAGGTTGTACTCGGGGATGCGCTCACGGTCCAGTGCTGCCGTGGTGACGATCATGTAGCTGTCCTCGTAGGCGCGCTGCAGGGCAAAGTGGTCGTGGCCGCGGAGGCTGCAGCGCACCTGCCCGTTGGCGCCTGAGTCACGGTCTGAGGCACTGACGAGGGCCACGAAGCTCTCGCTGGCCGCTGCCTCGCTGACATAGGCCACGCCAGCGGCGCTGGCAGCGCCACGGAGGGCGCTGATGCTGATGCGTGGCGCGTTGTCATTGACATCAGCGAGGCGCACGACGACGGTGCAGGTGGCGGCACGGGGGCTGGCGCCACGGTCCTGGGCACGCACATCCAGCTCGTAGGTGCGGGTGCGTTCGTAGTCCACGGCGGCCTCCAGCGTGAGGCGGCCTGAGCGTGGGTCAAGGCGGAAGAGCCGCCGTGCCTCGGGAGGCACTTGGCTGCTGAAGGCGTAGACCACCTCACCGTTGGGGCCCTCATCAGGGTCGGCGGCATCCAGGTCGAGCAGCAGGGAGCCGGGCGGCGCGTCCTCGGGCAGCTCCACTGTGACTGAGCCCTGGGCGAAGGCAGGGCTGTTGTCGTTGGCGTCGAGGACACGGACGTGCACGGTGGCCGTGCCCGAGCGTGCCGGGCTGCCGCCGTCCTTGGCCACCAGCTCCAGCGTGTAGGAGGGCTGGCGCTCGCGGTCCAGCTCCTGGAGCAGCACCAGGTCGGCGCAGCGTGCCCCATCCGCCCGCGTCTGTGCCTCCACTCCAAAGTGGCTGTTGAGGGAGAGCAGGAAGCTCTGGATAGAGTTGGAGCCCACGTCCTCGTCCACAGCCACCTCCAGCGGGAGGCGGGTGCCAGGTGCGGCGCTCTCTGACACCTCCAGTGCCATCTGGGCACGGGGGAAGTGTGGCGCATTGTCATTGATGTCGCGCACCTCCAGCTCCACGTGTACCAGGCGGTAGCGCTCCCGCCAGCAGCTCACCACGTCGAAGGCCAGGACGCACTGGGGGGCCTGCCCGCACAACCGCTCCCGGTCCAGCCCTGCTTCGCCGATGCTCAGCTGCCCGTCCTCCTCCCGCACCCGCACCAGCGAGCTGTTGCTGAACTGCCGCAGCGGGCGGAAGCTCATCTCCCCCGGCGCCTTCACCGGCATCTCGTCGGCCAGCGTACCGATCACGGTGCCCGGCGCGCCCTCCTCGTCGGTGCGGTACCTCACCGTCTTGCAGCAGGACAGGGCCAGCAGGCAGGCGACGGCC
>NW_008795018.1:1465667-1467014 GCF_000699145.1 Aptenodytes forsteri
TGGGGCACTAGCAGGCGAGGAAAGGAAAAAAAAAAAAAAAAAAAGAAAGAAAAAAAGTTCCAAATAGGATTTAGCATAAGCTTGAGGAGATTTGGAAAGGTTTCAAAGATCAGGCTGTATCAAAGGCTTATGAAGCCCTCGTTAGCTGTAGAAATATAATAGCATGGCAGGCTATCCCATTCGAGGAACCAATGTCTGTATTATTTCACTATGACAGGCTAAAGGGAGAGAAAGTTGAACAGTTTCCACAGAGGAGTTGGACTAAGTTGAATATAATGAGCAAACGCCACATGTATCCATTATGTCCCTCTATTCATTCCCAATCACTGCCATAACTCTTTGACTAAACGATGATGAGCGCTGAATTACACACAATGCCCTGCTCATATTAAAATACATTTAAGACCTATCCCTCCTGGTGCCCTGTTACGCCTATTCACAGGATTTTCTTTTTGTCCTAATAGGGCCTCTCTGGGAAGCAACACCAGTCTCGTTCCAGAAGAACAAAATAACAGCATGAGGCTGAAACCTGGCACGAACTGGGGGGAACGAAACCATCTGCCCCGCAAGGCACCAAGGCCCCGCGCGGAGCCCGGCGCAGCCTCCCGGCCCTGCGGTGCCTGGGCAGCCATGGGGAGGGCGGCCGCAGGTCCCGGCCCGCAGGGAGGAGACCCAATGGGGAGGGAAGCTGGGGGTCCTGACGGGCATCTGGCCCTCTGGGAAACGGCATGCCCTTCCTTCCCTCCTTCCTTCTTCCTTCCCTCTTTTCCTTCCTTCCTTCCTTCCTTCCTCCCTTCCTTCCTTCCTTCCTTCCTTCTTTCCTTCCTTCCTTCCTTCCTTCTTTCCTTCCTTCCTTCCTTCCTTCTTTCCTTCCTTCCTTCCTTCCTTCTTTCCTTCCTTCCTTCCTTCCTTCTTTCCTTCCTTCCTTCCTTCCTTCTTTCCTTCCTTCCTTCCTTCCTTCTTTCCTCTTTCCTTTCATCTTTCCTTCCCGTCTTTCATCTTTCCTCTCCTTCTTTCATCTTTCCCTCTTTCTTTTCCTCCTTCCTTTCCCTCTTTCCTTGCCTCCTTTCCCCTCTCCTTGCTTCCTTCCTTCCCTCCCTCCCTCCTTCCCTTTCCTCCTTCCCTCTTTCCATGTGTCAGGGAACCTAAGAGGTGCGTTTTAAAGGAAGAGGGGGGACAAACTGAACGGGGTCCGCCCCCCGCCCCGGTTTCCTTTGGAAACCTCGGATAAAAGCGCTCCGCTGGGCACACGAAGCCATGCAGCATCCCGGGGGGCTCCATCCCGGGCTCCGTGCGGGGCCGCTCCTCTCGGCAGGGGTACCCCGGGGCTGCGCGGAGCGCTGCGCG
>NW_008795018.1:1467388-1471523 GCF_000699145.1 Aptenodytes forsteri
CGGCCCGGGCCGGGGTCCGGCTCGGCCCGGGGTCAGGAGTCTGGGGTCCGGGGGCGAGCTGCGCGCCTGGGAACGGGGCCGCCGGCCGGGAGCGGGCAGCGGGCAGCGGAGCGGCCCCTCGTGTGTAACAGGATTATCTTTGCCATTTCAAGTTCCATACAGCATGTAATTTATTTTTAATTAGGATTAGATAGAGCAGGGAAGGAGACCAGACCTTTCCCTCCCCCACCTCCCCCTCCCCGCAAAGGCATGGCTATTCCACGAGGAGCTCTTATTCTTTATAAAAAAATCAATCAATCGCTAAACCAGGACCTGCGTTCATCTCCCACGCGCTTTGCAGGAGACAAGGGTGCAAAGGGCTGTATTTTCGATGTGTGCTCAAGTATCTGCATCATCCCCTTTCCCATCCACCCGGTCCCCATCTCATGCGCTTTCGATCTGAACCCATTCTTAAGAGGGTCCCGGTAGGGTCTCGCTCCTCTTGCTTTTTTTTCAGAGAGCAAATGCACTTTCCGTCTGCCTGGATTATTCTTTTTCCACAGTCGTGACTTTGATTTAAAAAAAAATACGTATCAGTCGCTCCGCTGGAGCAAAACCTTCTCCCCGATAGTTTGGATAGAGTCCATGACAGAAATGTTCTGAAAGGCTAGTGAAGAATCCCGTTTTGCAGCTCAAAAATAAACATACGGATCAGCTGCATTAAAAGCACTTCTTTGAAATATTGTGGTTAAACAGCCCAGATTGGTTGATTGCTCCATGCAGGGACATATGTTCTTGCAAACTGTGCGTATTGTTACTAATGGGGATTCTCACACCACAGCCTTCCCTTTGAATCTGAGGCGCTGGTGGTTTCTCCGGAGCTGTTGCAAGGTTGTTTTAATAATTTACCAGCTCTCTTGCACTTAGCGTTGTTGCGGAGACTCAGAGCCTGCTAAGAAGGAGGTGTTTCGCAGTGTCCAGAGGTCTGATCTCTGCTGCCAAGCTTCTTCCTGTTCCTCTTAGACACAGAAATCAAAGCTGCTCCGAGAGGTGGGTGTCAGGCAAAGGAAAAAGCAAGGCTCCCCGCACCCATCCCCGTGAACCCGAATCCCTGGGTAATGTGTTGCACCCAAGGAGTGAAAGCACTCCTAGACCACCAGCCTGATGCCAACAGCAGCCAAGTCAGTGACGGCCAGCAAATCACTCCAGGTACTTTTTTTTTAGCTTTAAATTTACTTTTCCCCCTGATTCTGATCCAGCTCTTAGAAATAAAGTTTGTGGGTGCTCTTCCCCTCTCCCAGGACAGTTACTGGCTTACTGAGAGTGACAAAAACCCAGGATCTCCTCCTCCTCTTCCCTTCACTCCTCCAGCTGAGCACAGGCACTTACGGCTCTGGCCCTTTTCACCATCACCTATAGCACAGTGAGTTTGCATATGTCCCAAGGTGTTGGTGTCCCCAGCGCAGCGGGGTAAGACTTTCCTCCTCTCAGCAGGTGCCTGGGGCTCTCTCCAGGGATCTCTGTCGATGGAGATAAGCTAGGAGGTGTTATATTTTGGGGCTGTGAGAGAAGGTCAGATTCCCATAGAGATCCAGCCCAGTACCTCAGGACCACATAGACCTTGAGGGAGGATGTGCAGCTTAACGCACGCACAGGGCAGTGGAAGCAAGCCAGGCTTTAGCAAGAGGCGGCTGTGTTACATGTGCTTCCCCTTTCCCAGGAGATCTTGGGGGCACCAAGTCCTGGCTATTGAAGTTCCCCCTCTCCCCTTGGCCCCAGTTCCTCTCAACATATGCTGCACGATGACTGCATGCCCTCGGGGCGGTGGGCTGGGATCCCCTTGTAGCACAAGCCCTAGGGTGGTATGACTTTGCTGGGGCTTTGCTGAGCCTGGCAGGGAGATGCCAGGCTATCTGGGCATGGTGTCCAGCTGGTCCCGCTCACCCACATATGCAGAGGGTCCGGCTGACTTCTCTCCAGCCGTGAAGTTGGGATGCAACATGTCCCCCCACCCCTTGTCACTGAGCCTGCAGAGGGGTGGCACGACCTCCCTCCCTGGAAACCTGTCTCTGCGCTCAGCCTCTGCCTCTTTCTTCTTGGGCATCCCGGCGGGCTCGGCTGCCTTGGAGTGATCTACAAAAACAAAGGAATTCTTTCTGCTTCACGGCCTAAACAATCCCCCCTGTTTAATCATTTCTGCCACAAGCAAGGAAGTGTGGGTTAACCTGTCAAGCTCCACAAGCCCAGGCTGACCAAAAACCCTGGAAAACAAAAGAGTGGAACGAAGCGGCAAAGGGTTTTGTTGCTCTATGACTGTTTGTGTTGGAGGGTAGCACGCGCCATTGTGCTTCTGTCTCCGGCCATGCAGGCTATAGAAGACAGAGGCTGTGATCCTTCCCGTGAGCTGCGGGTTGGTACCAGGGTTATAAATCATCCCGATCATTTGTTTGTTGTATTTGCTCCAAATGCTTCCTTGCTTGTATCTCTCCTCTGTGAAATGTGGGTTGGAAGAAAGAGTTTGTTTTGCAGAAGAAAGAAATTGCATGCCCATACCCCCCACCCGGCAAGCAGTTTTGATTCCACAGGGAATTTATTTTTTAATTGGATTAATTTCTAGCCTCTCCCAGAGTAGCAGCTGGGGTCTTTGATTCAAGAGGTTAAAACAAAAGGGCGTGAAACAAAAGACCAGTTCTTCACATTCCCCACACAGTGTGGGCCTCGTGTGCGCTGCCCGGAGGTATCCCTGGAGCAGCGCATTCCTAAAGGTCCCCCCATGTGGCCCTCAGCCGGGGTCTACTGCAGGCTTTTTGGGGTGCTCCCTAGTGTGGCTTGCCTGCAAGGTGGCTAGATGTGAGTCTTTCCCTCCTATCCCACAATCCAGCTTGTGGTTCCACATAACCTTACCCCTTAGTGTCCCTCCCCTCTTCTGCCCCCCCTTTTCCAGCTCTCTTTACCCTCTACCTTTTCTGCCCCGGAAGAGACAGATGAGGCTTTTCAGCTGTTAAACCCCTAGGCAGGTGCTGACGTTCAGTTCTCGTCACTGTCATCTGGAGCAAGCTAATGAGGCTCAGCCCCACCAAGGTCTGAGGTGTTTCAGTGCTCAACTGCCATTGAACGCGATGGGAGTTGGACATATTTTAGCCTGGATGAGGGCTTGAGGCTCTCTCAGACTCAGCCCTTCATGTCCACAGAGCACTTCTGTACCTCGCAGTGGTGGTGTGAAGACAAATGCACTGCAGACCATGCGGGTGTGTTGGACAGATGACAGCCCAAGTCCTTCTGTTTGCCCACCATCAGGACCGTTAGGAGATCAGAGATGCCCTTAGAAGGAACAACCTTTATTACGCAGGTCCTTTCTGGCTATTTTGCCTCGTTGCCTTTGGTTTTAGGGGGTGCAAGTAACAGAGTAGTTATTCATGCCAGGCTCCGATGCAGACCTGAAGAAATGCCTACCCTCTCCATAGCTTGGGGTCTGGTCAGATTGCTGGGATGTTAAAGAGGGGAGCTACACGGCTTCTCTCCCTGGCTGTTGTGAATTGGTGCTCCCCCTCCGTGGCTGCTGCCGTACACCTGGCTGGGATGTCTTTCATACCACTTTGAAGGTGTCCGGGCTGGTATATTTGGCTTTCCTCCAGCAGCTCCTTGTTTCCTCCTGGGCCTCGTTCACACTCTCCTTCTTGAAGGACTGTTTGGGATTTCAGACTCTTACGAATGATGAATGGGCAGAAGAAATCCACCTCTTGGCTACCGTGAAGATGTACAGTCCTCTGCGAATACTTACGTGTGGCAGTTGTGATGGGCTCCACTGATTTCTCTGAGAAGCAGCTCCCTTGCTATTTGGCATACAAGGTCCCTTTCTGAATGTCCTTCTGCTGCCCCTGGCCAGCCAGTGTCAACCACCCAGTGTCACCCACCCAGTGCCACTCACTCAGTACCGCACTAAACAAGCACGGCCACGTCACTCCTTGGGCTCTGCCTCCTTCCTACCGTTTCTGAAGTCCTTCCCAGGAAGATCATATCCTTATATAAGCACAAGGATACTTACATACATGCCAATATATTGTTACTATGTCAATAAAAATATCCTCCCCATTTCTCTGCTGTCTCTATATTTTCAGTCTTACCCAGCTCACGTGATTTCTTGCCCCCCCCCCAC
>NW_008795018.1:1472066-1472986 GCF_000699145.1 Aptenodytes forsteri
TCTGGCCCCGCCCCCAGCTGATACATCCACGGGGCAGGCGGGGACACTGGGAAGTGATCCTCATTGAGGTCCTGGAAACAGAGAAGTTGCATTAGCGTGATGCCATGCTCGAGCTAATTAGCCCAGTGTCACAGCGGGGTTAATGAGCTTGGGCACAGCGCCACAGCTTCTGATTCCCAGGCTGGGGGGGCTGTGCAGGTTCATGGCCCGAACTGGTCCTGGTCATCCACGGGGCAGGCGGGGACACTGGGAAGTGATCCTCATTGAGGTCCTGGAAACAGAGAAGTTGCATTAGCGTGATGCCATGCTCGAGCTAATTAGCCCAGTGTCACAGCGGGGTTAATGAGCTTGGGCACAGCGCCACAGCTTCTGATTCCCAGGCTGGGGGGGCTGTGCAGGTTCATGGCCCGAACTGGTCCTGGTTGTTTCCTGGAGAATGATGGTGAGGGGCAGCACAGGGGAAAAATGCCATGGAGAGGCAGGGACTCAGCCTTGTGCTGCGAGTCGGAGAGTCCCTTCCTCCATCTCGCCTCTCCTTCTTCCCCCCTCTTCCCCCCCTCGTCCTCCATCTTAATCGTGCCTCAGCTTGCAAAGTCAGAGCCCCCCAGCTGTGAAGGACTAAGTCTCTTCTTCTCCCAACCTCCTGAGCGGCAGCAGGCTGCGAGCAAGAGTGTGCCTTGTGTCACTTCTGTTGAAGAGGCTGAGAGAGCAGGGGAAGAGCCCAGACGCAGGCGGCTGCCGTGCTTGGCTGCCTGCCAGGCCAGGAACGCTATTCACTCCCGGGGAGCCGGCGAGCATCCTCCCTCAGCCGGCCGCCTCCACGGGCCGGGAGTCTGCCCAGCCCAAGGTTTTATTTCGGCATGGCAAGGAGCCCCCCGGGATTGAAGGCGGGGGGGGGGGGGGGGGGGCGGTGGGGGGGG
>NW_008795018.1:1473673-1486666 GCF_000699145.1 Aptenodytes forsteri
GTTCCATCAGGCCGCCTCTCCTTCATCCTGAGTTTGGGATCATCTCCCTTTCCTATCTGCAGGTGGGGCTCAGGGTTAAACATCCCTCTCTGTCTCCACCTTTAACGTGCTGGGTTTCTCATAGGGACCGATTTTAGCTTCGATAACTGCCAGCGTGTTGCTGCCTGACATGCAGTTGGCTCTGTGCAGAGCAAGGCAGGGAAATGGCACACAACAGTAAAGAGGAGGGTGGAGAGCAAACACATCCCGTTACAAGAAATTTGGAAAGGCTTTAGATATTCATACCAAGTCGACGAGAAGTAAACTTTTCAGAAGCTTGGGGACTAGTGGAAATTTGGTTCCTAAATCATTTAGGTACTCTCGAGTACTTCACCTAGGATTTTTGCTTTAAGGTTTTCTACTACTGCATTTTGCTGCATTTCATGAGTTTGGGGTGTTGCTTAGGATTAGATCAGACAGCTTTATGAGGCCACGGGAAGACTTTTCCCTCCTTTTTTTTCCTTCTGCACGGGAAGACTTTTCCCTCCTTTTTTTTCTTGTCCAAACCTGCCATTCTTTGACCTCCGCAGGACTTCGACCTCCAGAGATACAAAATGTTCCTGTACTCACCACCCGTCTTTCATGCACGGTGTTTGCTCATTCTCCACGTACGCTTTGCTGAAGGGGTCTTGCTGAGGAGGCACAATGATGGCTCTGGGTGACGTGACCTGGGACCGGAGCTGGTGGCAGAGTGGAGAGGAGCAGAGCTGTTTGTCATGGCTGAGGGACACATCCGCACTGTAGTCCAGAGCGTCGTGTTTGCCTGTCTTTAGGAGATAGCCAGTCAGTCCCCAAATGTCACCCATCCCTCCTGCACCTGTAAATGTGTACCACAGCAGGATGATGAGGTGATTTGGAAATCACTGCAATCTCTATGGCTACATCTATAACACTGAATAAAATGCTCCGTACTCTGGCTCTGATTAGTTTACTTCTGCAGACGTATGATGCTGTGTCCCCTTTCCAGCTGGGGAGGAATTACCTGTTTGTCTTTTCAAGTTTAACCGTCTGGTGCATTCACTTATTTAATTCACTTTAAAAAGAGGTGCACAATTTTACATGCCACCCAGTATCCGTGGTTTTTGCATCTGGAAGTATAGACACCAGCACGTATTTCACACGTGATCCCCAGCAAAAAAATTCATGTGGCCCCAAAGTCTGCAGAATTCTGTTCTGAAAAGTTAAATAAATTGTTGTTGCTTTTTAAGTGCTGTAATAAATGTGTGTAATGATCTCGCAAAAAAGCTTGAGGCTTAGAGAATAGGTGCTACAGAAATGCATCAAATTAGACCAGAAAAGAGGCATAAAATCTGTTATCCCAAAAAATAAGGGCTGATGGCTCAAACGATTTTTCTGTTTGCTGCTGTACTAAACATCAAATTCATGTTTCTGCCTAAAAGAATTTGCATCTCTGCAGTGAGCAGATCTGAAAGCTTTGTTTTGCGGGAGAGGTATGCGGTGCTGGGTGAGAGGTAGGAAATGATGCAGTCAGGAACAGTTTGTAAGCAAAAGGTCGCAGATGGGTGAAGCCTCGCAGAAGTTAAAACTGACAAACAAGCGTTCGGAAATGCTCCTGGAGCATCCTGAACACTTAGAACTGGAGAGGTTTGACTTTGCCTCAGCAGCATTATGTATGTATATGTATGTGTCATATATTATAATGAATATGATAATTATAGGAGATAATTTATAATATATGTGTATTATATGAGTGCCTCCTCAGTAGGCTAAAACAATGCCATGAGAGTCTAAAGAAATGTGAAATCTAATTACTGTAGCTGTGTAAGTGAAGTAATGAGGAGCTTGAGAGTGTGACTGATAAGCAATTAGATACTAGACTAATGAGCAAGCTGTCTACAGTCCATCAAAAGAGTAAGGGAAGCTTGTGTAAGACACCCCTGGCATTGCAAAGAGGAAGATATACCTTATCCAAATGCAGCTTTTCCAAGATACAACACGAACACATGATGCTGGCTAATGACTGGAGACTGTGTGCTCAGCTCAGGGATAAAGCCATTAACCAGTTAAAAAACATGTGGCAGACCCACAGGAGATAAGGACAGCAAAAAGTACAAAATATAAGGAACCGCAAGTATGTATAGGAGAGCTGGAGCTTGGATTGAAGGTGCTGGATTAGTGACTCCCCAGTATTGGGTTTGTTGTGCTATCTTACCCTGGAGAAAGCAGCGGGGGTGAGAAATTGGTGTTGGGCTGGCTCGTACAGATGGCAATGTGAGTCTGGTCCTGGCAGAGCCGGGCTGGGAAGGGGCAGCGGAGAGCCGGGCAAGGGGAACAGGGGCAGAGGTAGCGGGTGCGCTGGGGAAAGGCACTCAGGGCTCTCTGTGTCCTACAGGGAGCCCTATAATAACAATACTTAACATTGTATAGAAGACTGTCTCCAGGAGCTTATTCTTCAGCAAGTATTAACTGTTTAAGCTGAAATTTTCCATGCTGGGTGTCCGCTTCAGGCTGTTGGTTCTTTCGAAGAGAAAGTTTCAGCTGAAGCAGTTCAGCTATCTCCAGAAAGGAGGCTAAGATAAATTTATCCTAAGCTTTTTCTATGGTTGTTTTGCCTGTGGGATAAATATTCAGGCTCTCTTCTTTTTCTTTTCTGGTTTGTTTGCTGTTTTTTTTTTTAAACCATGGAGTTTTCATGGTTTCATTTGAGGATTTGAAATTTTGCAAGAAGATGCCCTGCTAAAGCAGGCAGGTGACTTGTGCCATATTTATGAGCATTCAACCAAACTGGGCCATACATTTGAAACACTGCAGCTTGCAGGGGTTAAGTAGAGTAGAGATTAAGCAGGGAAATCCCCCCCCCAGGTTCTACCTGCAGTGAGTACACCATGATCTTAGCTGGGACTGGCTTTTGTTTTAAGTACAGGCTGGGCAGATCGAGAGGCCTGAAAGCTGTCTGCATCTCTCTGTGGTCTCAGGCAGGTGGAGAAGGAAACTGCTGGGTTTGAATGAAGCAGGGATGAAGGTTTGGGGAGAGAAAAGTCAGAAGAGTTTGTTCCAATCATAGCACCTTCTTTCCTGGTCTTCCACAAACTTGGATTGCTATTCCAGGTATTTGTGAGACAGAGCCAACTATTTGTCTGCTATCAAGAAAGAGCCGTCAAAACCCACTAGCAAAACATCCCTTACCCTCCTGATTTCAAGACAGGTTGGTCATGATAGCCCAGTGCTGATCTTGTCTCTGTGCTTCCTCAGATGGGGCATGGTCTGTGCGATGGACCTGAGGCTTGCAACTCTGGGGATGACTGCCGGAGAGCTGGTGGTGAAGTTATGCTTTTCCAGTATCTGTACCTTAAAGTCTAGGGAGATACGCATAGAGCGTCATGGAGTTTGCAATGTCAGGCCCTCCAGAATGAGGGGAAAGCAGGCCTTGAGTGTTTCAGCTTAGTTGTGCAAAATTGTGGATATTAATCTACTAACCTGCATCTCTTTGTGTCTCAGCTCACCAGCTGTAATGCGGAGTTAATGATACACCCTCCTTTTACGGGTTCATTATGGAAATAAGTTAATTAACATCTGTGAATCACTCTAATTTAAGAGTGGGGAAGGCCAAAGAAAAGTCTATGAGAAAATTATTGCTTCCATCCCGAGCAGGACTTGAGTGGTGTGAGGAAACTGCAGCATGAGGCAAGGACCCAGAACACGCCACTGAAGGGAACGAGGGCTCTCGGGTCTATGGAGCAGAGCAGGAGGCTGTTGGAGAAATAACACTTCACTGTGCAAATGAGGATTGTATCACAGCGTGACTGGGGCTGCAAAGACCACCTTAGGCCCCATATTTCCTCATTTAAGTGACTGACTTTGCAGTCTTACTAAGGTACTTCCAGTGCAGTTCTCTTGGGTGCCATAGCCGTTGAAATATATAGGTCTGTGGAGGGAAAACTGTGTCCTGTATGCCCTGTAATCATGCAAGTTGCCTGTGGCGTGATGGGGGTTTAGATCAGTGATTGCTCATTAAGCAACAAACTTTGGCCACCCAGGTGGTGACTTCTTTGTTCACTGTCCTCCAGGTATGCAGTGACCTTCTTGGCTTCCTTTACCCTGCAGCCGTAAACCTTCTCCACTCTTCCCTCGGTGAGGAAGGAACCGCTGCATGGGGCTCCCTCGTTTTGCTGCCTCAGGAACGTGGTGTTTGAGAATAAATAGCACCGAAGCATTATAGAGGGACTGCAGCTTTTTGAGGAGGAAAATGGGCTTCTGAGGTGGTCAAAGGCTGAAGACCCTGGTGAGCCTTGAGGCTGGGAGGAACTCATTTTGGGCAGCCTGGGAGGAACTCATTTTGGGCAGCCAAAAATGATACTCAGGCACAGTTTATTTAAGGTGTGCCTTGTGAGTTTGAAGATCTAGGTTATACTGCCATGCCATGGCCTCTCTGTGTGTTCTTGGGCAAGACAGTTCCTTGTCTTACAGTTGAAATAGTACTCCACAGAGAGCAGTCTATGGTTAGGTCCCTTAAAAATGCTGCAGTGAAAAAAAATCAAAGCTACTGATTTTATTTCTCTAAAACCCTTCCAGATACCTAAAGTCTCAGTGAAGTCACTATTGATGGGAATTTAATCCAGAATGACTCTTTTGGAGAGGATGCGGGTAGGGAAAGGGGGCTGTGGGTTTTCAGCCTGTGGGGGAAGCTGAAGGACTGTCCCCGTGGGACGTCAGGGCTGTCAGAGGCGTGGCAGTTATGAGCGGCAGGGATGGAGGCAGGTAGGACGGTCTGTATACGGAGAACATATTGGGGAGATGGTGGGGTGGGAAAACTTGGGGTGAGTGAGCAAAGGTGGGAGAGGGGGACAAGGTGGGGGGACTGGGTGGTGAAGGGAGTTGGTGGGAGGATTTGAAAGGGAAAGAATCAGTTGGAAATGTGGGTAGACCCTAGAGGGAGGAAAGAGGGTTGTGAGATGGAAAGTCCGGGGTGCAGGGTTGGGGAGTGTTAGGGGATTTGAGGATGCCAGGGGAGCTGAGAGCTTGGGGAGGGGAGGTGGTGGGGGAGACATGGTGGGAATCCTGGGGTCCCAGAGGCGTTGGGGCCAGCAGCTGGAGTGGGGGACGCTGGGAGGTGTGGTCTGGGAGTAGCTGGGGAATTTGAGCTCTGAGATGGTTTAAGAGATCTGGGTCAGCAGAGGTTGGGTACGGGCACTCTGTGGGAAGCTGAGGGATCTGGAGTGGGAAGGGCTGAGGGAAAGGGGCTTTGCTCTTAGGGGAGAGCAAGGGCATATGTAGGGCTGAGTTTCTGGAAGAGAAGGGATTTTGGGATGGCCACCAATAGGCATCATAGTGTCCTGGGGTGCAGGCAAGGTCATGAGCTGGGGACCGTTCCCAGAAGGCTATCGCATGCCTTTTTGCTGTCAAAAATATGGTAATCCTAAGCATGCTGGGAGCTTCATCTGAGCATGCATCATACAGCTGGACTCTCATGTTTACTATATCACCTGCACAAATCAATTACCTTTAAGTGGGGAACAGACCCATCTGGATGTGTCCATGCCTTGAGTGAGTCACCGGGTGATCCTATTAATATAACAAATTCTCACCACCTGTCTCTGCTCCTCCTTCTGTGGCTTACCCCACTTTCTTTTCACCTCTGAGACAGTGCACTCCTGTCTTTCCAGTCACTCCACGGTGTGTCTAGCTTGCTCTCAGAGAGTAATCCTGGAAAAAGCAATAGATACCCTTACAAACAAATGTGTACCGCAGCACAAAGCATTTCATGGAGAACTCTCTTAGGTTGCACAACGTGTTGTTTAGGGGCATGGTGTCAGGACATGGGGAATGGTTGCGGGACGGCTCTCAAAAGCATTTAGAGCTGCACATAGGCAAGCTCAAACCACGCGGAGCATGTTGGCTGCCATCCTGTGTTGAAGCCCAATGTCCGACCTAATGATGTTGGTAATGTAAGCTGTCCTCCTCGCCTGTCCATTTCAATTTACAATATTTCACCTGAAATCCCTCTTTAATCATAAGCAGATAGGAAATTACTTATTACAGAGTGCCATAGGTGTACATGGTGCTTTATGAACATGTGAGGAGACAGATCGCTGCCCTGAAGAACTTACAATTGGATTTAGACAAATACAATAAGAAAGAAAAAAACTATGGGGGTTGAAACTTTGAGCAGACAAATAAACGCCTGTATACAATTACATCAGTCCCAGTACATGGAAATATTCTCTTTTTTTGATTCAAGTGTTCAGCTGTGTCACATCTACTGCTGAAGCTGACAGACTGTTAATTCCTCAGGTAGAAAATGCTTATATTTTAATGCTTGTTATGTCATGAATTATTAAACCAATTTAAATGTAAAAATCAACTGAAAGGACAAACTTATGTTTAAGGATGACCTGCAGCATCTAAAATGGAGACACTGACCAAACTAGTAGACGCAAGGTCAGATTTTGTTTCGTTCAGACAATTTATGCCCAAGTTGTAATGCTGATGTAATTTATGTTGCATTTAGTGCTTTGTTTCCTATGAAATTTGACTGTGCAACAGTGTGACATGAGTAATATTTTAAGACAGGATTTTTATAGATGATGCTTGTAGCTAATATACACAGAGCTTTTACTGGTCTTTCTTGTGAAAGGAAGAAAAAGAAGAAGGAAGGAAGGAAGAGAAAAGAACAAGGCAATAGCCATGTAGGATTGCATCCTTTATATCAGGGATAACATTTTGCTCACTTTATTTTTTTGGGTGTGTTTTTCCTGAAAAAAAAAAGCAAATATATTTTGGAAATTATAGACTGGCTAATATAGCCTTAATATCCAGAGCAGTCCTGAGGTAGCCCTCCTGTCCTCTGCTCCATGCCTTTTTTTCAGGCTTTTTGTTTATCCATCAGCAAAGAAGTCCAGCCCTTGTGCTACAAATCAGCTGGAAAAGATCCTGCTCATGTGCTGTGAAAAAGTGCTGCCGAAGTATGCCCTGTACAGCAAAGGGAATGGTCCTTAAAGGCAGTACGTGGATACATAAAGTATGACAGCAGAAATAAGATGCGTTGGCTATCTTTTATGGGCAGTCATTAAAAAAAGCCCTTATTTATAAAATCTGAGACAACGGTCATATAATGGGTTTCTCGGATTCAAGGTGAATCAAAGGGAAATTGTGTCCAGGAGGACAGAGATGCTCAGCCAGTACCACTATGGCGTGGCCACATGACATACCCAGCGGCAGGAACGGGGCTGTGAGTACAGCTGCCCACGGACTCTGCCAAGGAGCCAGATGATGCTGGAAGAATATCTTTCACAGCTCTGGATCTGGCTATTCTTGGCTTGTTCTCTGGCTGCGGGAGCTGGAGCTCATTGCTGGGCAGATAAACAGAGAGACTAATAAAGGAGATGAGGAGCTGTTGATCGTTTGAGCAAATCAGAGATGAGCTGTTAAGCAGAGGAACGTGGTGATCCCTGTGAAAAATCACCTGGTGGTTGACACTTGATCCAGGATGAAAGTGTGTGTATAACTCTTGGAATAAAACTCTCCTTTCCCCCCAAGCAGTCCCTCTCCCCAAATGATTAAATCCTGTGCATAATTGCAAAAGTGTAAAAAACTCTACCTCTTTCAGACACTGATTTTTTTCTAATTCCCATAATTGGCAAGCGGGTGTACATGGGGGAAAAAAGGGGAGAAAGCTTTGATTTTTTTTTTTTCTAGGCTGAAAACGTGCAAGCCCTGTGTGGGTTAGGTCCTTTAGATATTTAAAAAGATTGAAACAACTTCAAAGGAGACGTTCTGTTCTATCAGGTTCAGTATATTTTAATATTAGCAAGTCTTTTTTTTTTTTTTAAGAAAAGAGATCTGTTCTCTTGAGGAACTAAAACATTCTGAAAGATTTTATCCAGAATGGTTTTTCATTGTTTTTAAAGAGACAACACAGTATTTCAAGCATGCTGAAGCTGGTAAATGTCCTATTTTCTGCTTATCAGTGTTGGCTGCTCTGTGTTATCAGTTTGATAGTTGCTGGTTATGTAAATCGAAATTTTCTATCAACAGACTGCTGTTTTTTGGAAACGAGAAGGGAGAAGCATTTGGCAATAATGTTTTTATTTACCTGTTATGAATGCCAGCATGTTGTGGATGAACAGGGTACGGAGTGCCAGCCGTTTAGTTCAGAGACACAAGGGACTTCTCCTAAGGAGGATTTGCTGAATTCCCTGCATGTGGCCCAGAACATGATGGATTACCAGAAGACAGAGCTATTCTCTCTCCAGTGCAGGTGTCTGTTTGAGCTACCTCTCCTGCCCTGCCTGGTGGACTGAGTGCATTTCTCATGGGAAGCGTACTTTAAATACAGATTAAAAATGTGTGCTGGGCAAAAGGGAAGGAGAAGATTTAACAGAAGGAGGAGGAAAAATCTTTGGAGGAGGGTCACCGTGCCAGCTCGAAGCAGCGGCGTGGGGAGTAAGAAGTTGTGAGATGTGAATGGGGGTGGGGGCGGGCAAGGCACTGCAGCAGTTCAAGGCAAAGGCAATGCAAGGTATGGGCACCGCGGCCCCACAGCTTGTGGTCCTCATGGGACTGCCTCTCCAGGTCCACTGGCAAGAGCTGGTGTAGGTGGCGAAGGTCTTCTCCAAACCCTGAGGGACATGGTACCAACAGGGATATGGGACTCTGCAGAGCGGTATCCTGGGTAGCATTTGCTGTGGGGAATTTGGGCTGTGCTACACATCGTTTAGTCTCTTTTGGCAGCAAGGGGAAAGGTAGAGGCCATGTCCCCATCTCCTGTCGTCAGCCCTGGCTTTGGCATCAAAGCCTCTGTGTGGGGTTTGTAGCCAGCTGGTTTAACATCTGGGAAAGGAGTCTGCAGGGGAGCATCTGCCTCTACCCTCTTTCCTCTCTTTTCATTGTGATCCAGATAATGAAAGCAACGAGAGGCTGATCTGCCTCTTGTGAGCCCCGAGGAGATCCAGCCACCAGCTTCTGAATATTCTAGTTATTTTAGATTAACCCTCTGGCCTGTGTGCCTTTTGGGGTCTCCAGACCAGAAATGAGGCAGCGAGACTGTGATGCTTGAGCAGGGTTGTTTTTCCCTTGCAGTGCATTCATCTACGTACTGTCTTCACCTGGTTCAGACTCCACATATTCTAGCTGGGATGCTTTAGTCTGGGAGAAAGCCTGGAGAAAGGCTCCTTGCTGGGTCCTCCCAGCTTGGGGAGCCAGGGACCAGGAGCACGGGGCAGAGGGCTGCTCCACAGGGTTTCCTCTGTCCCATCCATCACAGCTGGAAGGATAGGGAGGAAGGTCTGTGTTTGGTGAAGGTGCTCCCAAGTACAGCTGTCCAGGGGATGTGGGATGGTGGAAATGGTGACTGCTCTCCCACTGGGTGTCCTCCCTCGGACGGTGGGAGGGCAAGCTGGCTCAGGGCATTTGCCTGCCGGGATCAACACAGCTAGAGGACAGAGCATCCTGTCTTGTTAGATCCTGTCATTACTAACAGTGGTTAAACATGTGTTTTCATGTATAACGTAGTATGTCTGTCCTCAGTTATCCAGACTCCTGTAGCTGAAATAAGGTCATGTCCCTGATGTCTATTAACCACTCCGAAAATTCCCCCTGTATTTGATGCCCCCTTGTCCTTCAGAACTGTTGTGGTTTAAACCCAGTCGGCAACTATACCAGCTACTAGGAAGAAAATTAACTCTATCTCAGCCAAAACCAGGACAAGATCATTGGCGGGGGGATTTTATTTTTTACCACTGGGGTGATTTTAGGCTAGAGTGGTCCTGAATGAAGTCTTGATGCGGCAAAGTAAAGAAGGAAAAAAATAGCAGTCTCCTAGCTTCTGCAATGCTCATGTGCATCTTACGATCTCTGCATGAAAAGTGTTAATGGTGCACAGCAATGAGCAGAGTACATATGCTCGATAAAACAGATGCTAGACATGTTTCCTTAAATAGATCTTTTGCTAATTGAGCTCATCGTTGGCTCTCTGCTTGCTCTGGGTGTCCGGTCTGTAACTCCCCTGCTAAAGAACTTGCTGGGGAGGCTACAACTTGGCCCAGAACTGTGACCTGGGACATTAGCTTCCCTCACAAACAGCCAAAAAGGAAGGCCCCCAAAAAGTAGACTATCTCTAGGTGACTGCAGGTAGCCTCAAGCCATAGTTTTCATTTAAAGGGATTTGAATGGCTTCATTCACACACTGGATCAATGCAGCAACTGAAAGTTAACATTTCACGTGGCAAAACTGTCTCTTTTTGATGCTTACTTCTTAGCAGAGACATCCAGGTAGTACCAAATTTACCCCGTTCTTTCCTGGATACCAGGTTATCCCAGAGGAAGGTGCATTGGCAATTCTGGTGATGCAGACACTGAGTTAGCTGCACAAAAATTTATGGCTCATTCTGTTCTGGAAGTGGTCTGATATATAAAATATGTAAAATGATTTAAAAAGTCAGATAAATAACAGAGTGTGTGCTCTCATTATTCATCCTCATGTTTAATTTAACAACATCCTTCATTTTTGTAATGAATGTGATGCTGCTACAGAATTTCCAGCCCAGGGTACTGCAGTGCACCAAACCAGAGGCAAGATCTGGAAGAAGTTCTCAAATCCATGTGCTTTGCTGCCCATCTTTCACTTGCCCAGCCAGAGCTCTCAAACACGGCTATGGGCTTGGCTTCTCAGAGGGATGTCCGTGGCGTGGAGGGCTGACCAGACCTGTGAGCTAGCAATGGGTGGCAAAGGACTGCGCAGTGTCCAAAGTCCTCCCAATGAGGTGTCCACCTCCTGGCTGTAGTGAGGAGCATCTCTCACCTCTCAGTAGGGCCTTTCCAAACGTTAATTTAAATTTTTCTTAAAGGATGAAACAAGGCTCACTCTTTTGCTGCAGGAGACATCTGGAATGCGATGGAGTCTGTCTCTTGCATGGTGGCCTCCTGGTTAGGGCAGTTATCCAAGCAGTTAAAGACCCAGGTTTGTTCTTTGCTCTATTGGAGAGGGTTTGAATCCGCAGGTCACAAAAGATACAACTACCAGGTGATGGGCTTATGAGGTGGGGAGGGACACTGTGCAGGAAAAAAATGACTTATACATGACTCCAGGAAGAAGGGACGAAAGAGGGACCAGGAATGTAAGAGGCAAGATAATTGTGTGAACCTCTATAAAAGCCTCTTCAGGCTGTTATATAGAAGAAGGGTACCCTCAGCATCTTGTTTTCCAGATCCTTTTTAAAAGTAAGAGGCCTCAGGGTGCATTTTGTGAGGACTTGAACCGCATCAGTGTAAGGTGTGCTCTGAGAATACTTCTTGGAGAGGGCTGCGCAGGCAACCTAGTTTTTTGTATATATTGTTTCTGCATCCTGACAGTCTCTAAGGCTAGGCTCCCTACCTGGAGCAGATCTAGGCTTGCCAGGAAGCAGAACTCTAATTTTTAGAATGTTTTCTAATGTTTTCAACTGGAAAGAGAATGTCTACTGAATTTAGGTATTTCCAGGGCTAAATAGATTTTGAATGGGGTGATTTAGATATAAGCGCCTCAGTTTCATTGAAGTCCCATTTTAGATACCCAAAGCCCTAAGAAAATGACAACTGCATTGATGGACTTTTCTGGTCCTTGTGTAAATAGTGCCAATAAAAGCAGAGAGACTCATTAAACACAATTCTTTTGCAGTGTAATGTGAGCTATAACACTGAGCTTGAAAAAGTTTAAGCTATCTACAGCAGATTCTGTCAATCCCTGTTCCTGGTATCTCTCTTAAGAAAGTGCAGCTGAGGGTAAGCAAGCTTGTGGTATAAATAGAAACAACCCAGGAAAATAAAATTGTAGACAGTTGAGGCCAGCACCTTGAAATCCTCCATTGCCTCACCAAGCTTGTACATGCCAAAGTATAAATGGATGAGGACACCAAGAGACTAAACCAGCAAAGTGCTCGAAGTGAGCTGCCCCAGCAACCAAATAGCAGCGTGGCGACCAGCCCAGCTATACAAGCTTCTTACCAATATGTAACTATTTTTTTCAGCTTGAGTATCAGGGCTGGAAATAGTTGTTTTCTGATGTGGCTTTATTCAGTTAAGGTTTTCTGTTAACACAGCTACGGACCATATGCCACTGTAAGCATCACTGGAGCATCACTGTGAGCATCCCCCGCGTTATTGGGCAGCCTTTGTAGCACCACATGAGAGACAGTTGGCTCAGAGTAGCCCTGGAGCATTAATTGGTTTGTGACAGTTTTGTCCTGCTAAGATGCAAGACTGGTAAGCAGTTAAGAAGATGCTATATTGGAATATCATTCCCAATTCTGATCGTGAGAATTTTAGGGGTGACCCAAATACCTCAAGATTTTCTTTTTCAGTTACAGTGAAAGACTTTATGAAATGGAGAGTGGTGTTTTGGGGTTGGAGTTTCTTTTTGGTCCTTTTTTGTCTCTTGGGCTATAAGAAGGTAATTTTGGGGCTGTTTAGAGAGAAGTGAACTCCTGCTTTCAAATGACCTGCTAAGAATTTAGTGTGCCTGTGGCCATTGCCAGTAAAATAGAAAGAAAGATTTGCAGAGGAAGAGAACAAAATCTTAATAGTGGGTAATGGAGCTGGAAGTCCTGATAGCAGGCTGTTGAGATGCATTAATCCCATTTATTATAGGGAGATTCATCAGGAGAGAAGCCTAAATGGGCAAACCTGGGAAAATGTATTAAAATAAATCATTGAAAAGATAACTTCTGACTTACTGTGTCCACAGACTTAGTGTTTCATGGAATAGAACAAAAAAGAATGATTTTCCAAAAAAGTGTGCTCACAAAGCAGTGCTATGAGTGTATGTGTTATGACTCCAATTTTTTTTTCAGCCTTTGAATTAATTAGCTACCATGTTGAATTCTAAGTGCAATAATTAAGCAAATTAATGCTGCAGTGAAGTTATTAATGAGGCAAAATATGCTAATATGCTTTCATAGAATCATAGAATCATTTAGGTTGGAAAAGACCTTTAAGATCATCAAGTCCAACTGTTAACCT
>NW_008795018.1:1487422-1507756 GCF_000699145.1 Aptenodytes forsteri
CCAGATCATTGATAAAGATATTAAACAGAACTGGCCCCAGTACTGAGCCCTGGGGAATACCACTTGTGACTGGCTGCCAACTGGATTTAATTCACCACACCTCTTTGGGCCCCACCATCTGGCCTGTTTTTTACCCAGCAAAGAGTATGCCCATCCAAGCCATGAGCAGCCAGTTTCTCATGGAGAATCTGACTGCTTTCGATAAAGAACTCCCTTTTTCTCTCTTGCCAAAAAAATGGAAAAGCTCTTTTATTTCAGGCCAGACACCTTACTTGGAGTTCTTAGAGAGAGGGTTCACAGTCATATGCTGGTGAACGAATGTTTAAAGCAGGGGTTAATATCTGCATTTTAGACACATGCAAAACCTTGCAGAAATGTTGCGGTGACAATGAATTTATTAGCCTGGTTTCTTGCAGCATCACTAATGAGGAAAGGAAGGTGTTCTGTGACCTGTGCTTCCATTATGGGAGAGGATAATACCTATTAAAGGATTGCTATTTTCATGATGATATTTTAAATATTCAATTCATATAAAGCAGTGAAGGCAATTATTACCATGACATAATCAAAAATACATTTATCTAGTCAGTGTGTCTGTTGCGATTATGTTTTCAGATTGTAAAGAAAGATTCTGCACTGAAACGTGATGGTAATTATTTAGTGGCTTGGAAATATGCGCATGTAACAATAATAATAACAACTAATAACTGGTTTCTGTAAACCTTGCCCAAGCATTTGGAGTTGGGCATGTAATCCATAAAGCCATTTAAAACATGTTGGAAAAATGACAATAAAAGACTGTTCCTTGAAATGCTAAGAATATCCATCTGTGAAGGAAATCAGCCATGTGATAACTTAGAGATCCCTTGTATGGCTCCTGCTTTCTCTGGCTCTGCCTAACAACCACTTCTTTTAATCCCTGACAATCTAATGGACGTTGCACTTTCCCAAACGGTCTTCTTGTTTATAAGCAGCTTCTACGACTTTTAGTTATTGTTTCTCTGCAAAATCCTTTTAGCCTCTTCTCATTCACTCCTTACCTATCGCTTGCTGTATTTTATGCTTCTTGCTATTTGCATCAGTTTGGTCAGATTTCCAAATGCTGAAGGGTTTCTAACTGGTTCAAAGAGGCCCTTGAGCCAAGCCAGGCAGCTGTGTTCATTAGTTTCTTGCTTTTGTGTTTCATCCTTTTTTTTACAATTTTATTTTTGTGTTCAGCAGTATACATGCCTTGGAGATTTTCTTATCAATTCCATGAATAGATGTATTCTTGCTACCACTCAGGATTTCATATCCTTCCTTTAAACCTTCAGGATATTTTCCTTCTCATTTGCTGACATGTCCTTGGTTTTCAAATGTGGTGTTAGCAGGTCCCTAGGTACCCCAGGTACCCTAGGTACCCAGCTAACCCCTTGGACATATTTTAGTCATTTTGCAGTCAGTAGAAGTGATTCAGGTAACATTATCAACTGTTTTTTAACCCTATGCCAAGTATAATCTGTCCTCTTTACATGCTTATTTCTAGAGCATTGAACTGCTGAGAAATCGTTTCTCTAAATCTTCTCCCCACAGGTAGTTTGACCGGTTTACTGGACAGTAGTTGAGGTTCTCTGTTAAAAAAAATTTGTTAGGAGTTTGCTGCTGCTTTGATCTGTAACTGCGGCATCTATTTCTTCCCTTTTTCTTGATCCAAGGCTGACAGTTCATCCATATATTTATATCCTTACGGGCTGGGATCTGTATCAGATGGTCTCTGCTGTTTGGATTTCACTACTTAACATTTTTGCATCACTGGGGGTGCTGGATTCCTTTAATTACAGCACTACTCACCCATGTCTTTAGTCTCACCTGCCTTTCTGGTGCATGCTGACTCAGAGCATTATGGATCCCCACTCTTCCTTCTTGCCATTTCTGCAGTGCTCTCTTCTGCAGGTCCTCATCCAAGACAAAACTTCTTGCTTGCTTTTTGCTTTTGGATTGCTCTCATTCACGTTTTGGCATTCCCAGGGTTGATCCCTGATGAGGAGCTAGCTCCAGTGAAGGATCTGTGTGTATACATGTTTGGAGGCACATTGCTGTTTGGCTCCCAGCAGCACCGCCAAGAGGTCCCCACACTAACCGGACAGACTCCTTTTGCAGGCCAGAGTCTTGGACTGAATAGCCCCGCACATTGGGTCCTCAAGAACCAGTCAGCCTTGAGTAATTTTAGTAAATTAGCTTTCAGTGGATTTTTTATGGTATGACAAGGTTGTTGTTGGAACCTGAGTTAAAGGACATGGGAGGGTGTAAAAAAGCAGGAGGAATCTCTGGTGACATCTGGTGACATCTGGCAGGTAAATTGAACAGGGCCAGGACACTTCTTCCTTATGGTCTGAGTCTGAAAATACTATTTGTGCCTTTGTCTGGCCTTGTGTATGTGGCTTGAGGGAGAAGACAGCCAGAATAGGGTCTGGTGGAGGTTATCAAAGCACACAGCTTCTGCAATTGCAGGGGATGATGTAGTTCCTAAAACCATGTAGAAAAGAGGTCACTTTCCAAAGAGATTCACTTCAAGAAGAGCACCCAGCTACAGCATTTAATGTTAGTTTCAGTATGGTCATACCCGAGTTAAATTTGGACTGTTGGTATTTGTTTGTGTTCCTGAGTGCCTAGAAGTCTTTGGCATGGATCTGGACCTAGCTGTGCTCACACTGCACAATTGCAGAACAAAAAGGTCACCTCTGCATTAAAGAGTTCACACTGTATGGAGCTGAAGTTTGCACATATCACCCTCTTCCCCCTGAAGACTGTCCTTTGGTTAAACATGAGAGCTCTGATATCAAAGACTGAAGGTCTTGCAGTTCAAAGGCCAGGAGGTTTTGCTATAAAGTAAATAGTGCCAGCGCCTAAAGAAGGTCTAAATGACTTAGGAGGAAATATGCCAAGAATGACTGCAGCCCTTTGTATATCAGTTTGCTTTTCTGTATGATTTCCTTTGATCCAAAATGTGTTGCTGCTTCATTTATTGTGGAGGTTCTCACATGATTTCCTTAGTCAACAGCAGAACTCCATCAGGAATTCATTAGACAGTGTTTGTACAGATGTAAAGCTGTGCCTAAGTGATCCTATTATTATTTATATTGGGCCTGATCCTGCAAACCCTTAGTCACATAAATATTTCACAAGAAGGTAGTTAGCGAATGTGATAGAGAGGACTGCAGCAGTGAATTTAAATTTGCAGTGCCAAGGCAGCAGTCATAATTTTACATGTAAAAATTTTCCTTGGTACATGTGAGTTTCGTTATTCATCTTAAGTTTTGGTTTTCCCTATTTTTTAATTTATTATAATGAACTACACATCTTTATTATGCACTATGCACACTCCTTTGAAAATAATTTAAAATAAGTAAGGAACGCCTTGTTTTTGGTGTTCCAGGAATTGACTATTCTAAACCTCCATCTCTACTTCATTTTATGTTGTCTGCAATAATTCCCTTCTGTAGCCTCAAAAGATACAGTATCATGGTGAGTGATGGTCCAACACAGATGTCAACCTTATGTGATGCTGTTGAATTTTGGGTCATAACTGTAGAACATAGCATTTCTGAGGTCATGGTTCCCAACGGTTTGGCTGACAATGCAGAGAGAACAAAGATATGTTCTACAAATAGGGTAAAAAAAGAAGAAAAAAAGTTTATTTTTTATCTTCAGAGAGCATAGCTGTAGACATTTGGAGGTGGTGGAGTCAGAACATATCCTCTCAGTTGAAATGGAGTTAGTGGCTTTTCATCTCAATACCAGGTGAAACAGCCTAGTTGCAGTGGATGTTGAAGCTGGTGAGCCATTGGTTGCATGAGGTGACTCCAGAGGTCCCTTCCAGCCTAAGCCTCTCTATGATTCTATGGGGATTTATTCATAAGTCAAGGTCGGAAATGACATTAGAAGTTTCTTTGGCTTAAAAAAATATTGCCACTCTGTGTGTGTGTGTGTGTGTGTATGTAAAAATGGGAATACTGTTCCTACTGCAACTAGTGAATGTTTTGGAACCATGTACATGAGGTACCATGACACTTGCAATGGATAAAACTTCCCTCCGAATATGTACCAAATCTTTGCTGGATGCAAATGCTTTCCAGTGAGGAGGGTATGGTATGACCAACAAAGACTATTTCTGTTCTTCAGAACACACAGTTCATCTTCTTACAATATTCAGTCTGAGGCAGGTGGCATAACAGATTCACAATGCTACTGTCTCACTGCAGTGTTGAGCTGAAAGCTTTGTCAAGCACTGGAGCATTACCACTTTGGAGAAGAAAGCTAATGTGCAATAGTTATGATAGAAGAAGTCTCACTAGGGCTATAGAGGGACCTGGCTTCCATATGTCTTCATAAAACCACTTGAAAATGGTCCTCTCGATTCTGAGTTCCCGTAAAACCATATTCCTCACATGAACGTAATGAAAAAAAAATCATCTGTCAGTCTGCAGACGCTGAGTAGCACAGAGAAGAAGTGAAGCATTAGGTCTTAGAAATGCACATCTTGCTGAGGAGCCCCTGGGAAGCTTGGTCCGTATATCAATGCTGAGTACAGTTGGCGTATGAGGCCATACCAGTGATTTCCCATCCCAAACACCACACATCTTTTGCCCATCTGGAGCACAGTATGGTTGAACTTACAGTGACTGAAGGACCTGTGAATGAATCTAAGTACATCTACTTAAGGTTCCTCCTTAGACAGCTATTTGCTTCCCACTGTCAGGATCCTTCATGCTAGCGATGGATGCCGTGCTGGCAATGACAAACTTGCACTGATGAAGCTGCACAGTGCATGTGGACTGTGGCTGGCTGTGCCCTCTTTAACCTGATTATTTTATACGGCATGAGTGCTTGCAGGCTGGTGCTTTTATTTTAGCACAGGCTGGTCTGCATTGGGCCTACTGCATTTGTCTTGTTGTCTGTCTTCAGCACAGTTCAGGGCACCTTAGGAGGAATCTGTCTCCAGCACAGTTCAGGGCACCTTAGGAGGAATATCTGTTTGTGTTCCAACTGGCTGAGACATAGACTTCAATTTTGTGTGCTCCTTTGCATCTAGGCAATAAATCTTGTAATAGCTTAACTTTTTATATGAATGCTGCCTCAGGCAAGGACTGTTGGCCTAGAAAGCAGGAGGTTTAATATTTTATAAAATTTCCAAATGCTGTTTTGCTGCTACCTCTCCTTGAGTGAATGGAAGCCACAGTGGTTTGATAGACCTCCAGACTCTGAGCTGCATCAGGGAACAGAAATAATCATGGACCATCTCAGTTAACTGACATTACACAGAAGTCAAACACTGGGGAAAGATGGTTTGAGTGGAAGCATTTGAGGAAATCACAATCCACTTGGGGAATAAGCAAAATTAAAAAAAAAAAAAAAGACTATGCCCTGCGGGTAAGTAATTTTAGTGAAACTGGTCCCTTGTCTCTAATAGAAGCGGGGCTGGAGTGTGTATTGAGCTGGGCAAACAGTTCATGTGAAGGTAAACATGAGACAAAAAGCAGTGAAGTCAACAGCCTGGCTCAATACTTCAGTGGTAGAACTTTGATTTTTTCTCCATTTTCTGGGAAATCCTGGGGGGACATTCCTGCGGCCACCACAAGTAAGTCTAGTAGGCACTATCTTTGTCTCTAATAGAAGCGGGGCTGGAGTGTGTATTGAGCTGGGCAAACAGTTCATGTGAAGGTAAACATGAGACAAAAAGCAGTGAAGTCAACAGCCTGGCTCAGTACTTCAGTGGTGTTAGAACTTTGATTTTTTCTCCATTTTCTGGGAAATCCTGGGGGGACATTCCTGCGGCCACTTTAAGTAAGTCTAGTAGGCACTATCTTGCTGCAAGCCATTGCGGGGCAGTTGGCTTTGTTATGCTGGAGTAGTACCTTGCATCCCTCAAACCAGGAATAATTCCGTTGTTGTGTGTGGGTTAGGACTGAACTGTGTGATTGTGGCACTTGCAGGGCTCATCAGTGAGATTCATCGATACTAACTTAGGGCTGCTTTTGGACTTTGATGCAGTTGGAGCCCTTTTGTCTTCCTCCACTGTCTCTGTGGTCTCAGGATAGAGCTTTGATTAAGTCAAGTGAAAAACAAACCACGCAGAATGAAAAGAAGCCAAGAGGCCCCATGAAGAAGCTTGAGACCTTAGCAATTTGCATCTTTCCAGGCATAACATGCACCTTTCTTAAGGTAAAAAGGGTTTGTGACTGCTGCTCTTGGTATCTTGCTCAGTCTATTCCCAGCAATGTCCCATGATGTAGTCCAGTGCTTATATCTTGGCTATGGGCTAAAGTTATTGTTGGTAGGACTTGGGTCAGCAGAGCACTTATGTGTGCTCACCCCGTGGAAGTCCATAGGGCTGAGTGAAAGGGAGGGAAGAAGTAGGGGGTTGTGCCTTCCCCTTTGTTGCTTTTTGGTCTGGTGGGCTGTGACATGTCACATGATGTGGTTGCATCCTCCCCCTCAACTTTCCCCCTCAAAATTACCCAATCCAGCCAGGAAAGCCAGTAGGGTTCACTTCAGTGCTTTAAGTGAATCACAGGATTAAATGGTTAGTAGAACTGGGTTTGTACAGTCCCTCTGGAGACTGGTTTGAGTGAGGAGCTCACATTGCCATTTGCAAGCCCTGATTGGGATGTCTCATTTTAGGCATAAGCCATGGTCAGGGAGGAATCCAGTGGTGCGGAACCTGAATGCATTTCATCCCTACGGGACTTTTTTCGTTGAAACAATTGCTGTTCTCACCACATTTTCAATCAGAGCCACGTGATAGTGGGCTAAAATGAACAGAATGGCTTCTTGGAATTTGGCATCTCTGGGTGGTATTACTTACCAGTTGAGAAAAATAGGAGATGTGACAATTTGTATAGATTTTTCTCACAAATTTGCCATCTAGGGAAGAGATAAATGATAGCTCTTGAACATGCTTCACTTATTCATCCATAACAACTGAATGGGCTAAAACTTGGAAATGTGTCGGGGGGGTGGTGGGGTGGGGAAGTGGGACTAAGGTCTTTTACAAAGGTTGGGGTAGGGCACCTTTGGATAGACACTTTGCCCTTCTCATGGGTGCCAGATGAGGAGTCACCACGAGGCTGAGCAGGCAGTTCAAAGTGCTAGGGCTTCAAACTCCTTTTTCCAATACTTCCTTCCAACCTGCTGTTCCCATTTTGTATTTTCATGCCGGTGCAGCTGCCCAGCTTGGTTCAGCGTTGCCCCAGCTTTTTGCATGTCATTCCTGCCTTTCCTTCCTGCACAGGTCCCTCACTCCTGACTGTTTTGCTTCCCTCCAATGTTCACCTCTTGCAACAGAGACCTGGGGATACCAGTCGTACAGAACATCCTCCACAGAGTTTGCTGCCTGTGTGCAGTAGTGGCAGGGGGTTGCAAATGGCACTGGACAGGAATCCTGGACTATTAACAATGCAAGGAATAGTCAACCTGGACTCTGTCTAGTCTCTCTCTCTTCCCTGCCCCCTCCTTCTCCCTCCCCGCTTCTTTCTTGGGGACTTTGTCTTCTTTCTGGAGCTGTGCTTGGCATGTTGATGCAGGTCCAGTGTGTGAAAAAACAGGCTGGGTCTGGGTCTGCATTTAAGGGGGATTTCTTTAGAGCCATCTGCCATCTCGAAAATTAAAGCAGGGAAAGGTCATTGGGATAAACCGATTTGCTAAACAAAATGGTTAACAACTCATGAATAAAACTTAAAAAAAAAAAGAATATCCTGAGGGGAGGGGCAAACTTTATAACTAGAAAGAAACCCCCCCTGTCAAACCCACAGCCTGCCCATGCTGAGCTCCACCCGCCCCTTTCCAGTTCATTTCCACCCTTTTGGGGAACAGACTGCTCCCCCTCCTTCCTTCCCAAGCTCCCCTCCCTCCCCCTCCTGAGCCCCCCATGCTCTTGCATATGCCTTGGGAGAGGAGGACTTGCAATCTGTGCTGGGAATGTGGCCGTGAGCTTCCTAATGACTTTACAGTGGTAATGTCCAGGGGGTTTTGTGCCTCCTCTTAGCAACTCCTGCAGCAGCAGCAGTAGTGACCAAGTCACTTTTGTCCCTTGCTTGCTTCAGCGATGCCTCCTCCTCCTCCTCCTCCTCCCTTTTGCTGGGTTTCCTGCAGGTCACACACAGGAGCAGTGAGCCTGTCCCTGTGCAGACAAGAAAGAAAACACAGCCCTACACAGGCACAAAAAGAAGCAAAATCCACTTCTGTCCCCTCCCCCATTTCAGCTCTAAAGAATAATCAGGATTATAGGGGAAGCTGGCTGTTGAAATAAGGCATGCTGGCCATGCTGGCCACAGCCACCGTGCTCACCGAAAAGTGAGCAAGATGATACCTCAGATGGAGAAGAGGAGGTGAGGGAAGCTCACCACCCACCCACTGGCTGCTTTTGTTCCTCTCCCCAGCAATAAGTTCTCTGTATTCCCTGATAAGACCTTAACACAAAAACAAGCAGTAGATGGTTTTGGTGTTTGCCTACCGCTCTACAGGGCCTGCCCTAAGCACCAGGTCTCAGGGGTCCCCTAATGGAAGACATACTTAAGAAGTTTGCAGTCTGCATGACCTATTGGAGGCTACGGGGCTCCTCTTGGAGATGGCTGAAGAGAGGCCCTAAAGACCTGAATAAAGCTCTTGCAGAGAGCACCATGAGACTGTTCAAAGGGAAGCACCACAGTCTTAAGGGCAAGTGCCACAGTGCCCATCTACCCACATAGCCTTGCTCTGGCTCCTCATCCTTGTCCTGCCCTCTAAACCATCAGGGCTGTGATACAGCCCACATCATCTTCTTCCCCTTAGGAGTGCAGGAGTGATGGGAACTGCCCCTAACCTTAAGAAAAGGGGCTTAAAACATCCCACACATCAGGGGTGCAAGCCCGCATTTTTACAGTGAGGGTGCAAAGGGTCTGGGTTTGGTTTTCTTCCATTGTGTTGTTCTTCTCACTCACAAGTTTCTGATGAGGGAAAATCTCCCCTGTGCTCCGGCGCTTGACAGGGAAACTGACACCATTTTGTCCAGTCAGTGGGGTTTTGTCCACGTGTGGACAAAAAAGCTATAAAGGTTTTGGGGTGGGAGCTCTGGAGTCAACTCCTTGCTTAGACACAACAGGCCACGCTGAGAGTTCCTGGTAAGCAGCTATAAGGGTTCATTGCTCCCCCAAACCTTGCGGGGACAAAGCTACGTGCCTACCAATGCTGTGCGAAGATGGTCTGAGAACCCTAGGGTATGGAAACAAGAAGCTAAGGTGTCAGAAGATGAAGATGGTGGGGTTATGGTGTGTAATCAGGCCTGGATCCCATCCGAATCATGCAGTTACGCCATGGGTAAAAACCACTGGCCCTGCTCCCATGGTCCAGCTGTGTGCTCATGGCTCGCCAAACAGCAGTTTGAGGTGGAGAGTGCTGCCTTACCTTAGCTGCTGAAGGAAAAATCCACGTGGGCCTATTATGTAAGCTCTTTCAAAAGCTACTTTTTGTTGGTATGTTGGGAAAAGTAAGAGAACGTTAACATAATTTCCCATTTATTTATCCGAAGTCCACTGACATCAATTGAAAGACATCCATTCAGCCGGTTCTTTTATAATGGCTTTTACTGTGTGCTCTTTTCTCTTTCCTTTCTCAATTTTATTTAGTTTTAGAATGGTTAAAAAGAACAATATTAGGGGAAAATGGAAGTCCTTGGCTGAAAAGAATTAATTAATATTGTTATAGCTATTGCTATAGCAGAGTTCAATTATTCTGTTGGTCTTGCAAGTGAAAGCAACAAACTGCCAGAGCAACCGAGGAAGGTCCCCCTGACCATGCAGCTGGCTTTGTCATCAAACTCAAGTGGACAGAAAGGCATTTTCCATGCTTATGTTTAATTTTCTGGTGTAAATGAAGTTGGCCTACATTGCTGATATGCCCCTATATCAAACTTATACTTGACTTTATGAATTGTTTATAGAATTCACACTATGAATTTTGCATAAAATAGTTGCAGAAGAATTGTGCCTCGACTACATTTGCTTTTCCATGAGTAAGGTGGTGAGTACTTAATGTTTAATTGATTAACAAGCAAGACTGTCCAATATATTTCCTTTCTAAAATGCACAGTGTAAAAACAAGAATCTGTAGCAATTATGGTCAAAACACCGTCAGGAGAAAAATCTCAGGAAGCTTGAGCTGTAGGAACATTTATAAGGAGAAAACTTCGAAACAGGTGATAGAATTAAAAAAAAGTTATCTCTGGATCAATTATTACTTATATTATGTCTCATTTTCCTTTAACTCTTCCTACAAAAGAGCATATAGCTGCTGCCTGCTGTTTACATGTCTAGGTGATTTTTCATTTGGTTTTGAGAAGTAGAATATGCATTTAATATGTTGCTTACTTGCTTCGATCTTTGACGGTCATTAATACAATTTTAATTTTTGGACTTCCTTGCTTATATTTAGAGTATTAACCCCGAAACATCCTTCTTCTCCAGGGAGATGATTGTTCCTGACTTGATCTATTTAGAGTTAGAAAGAGCCCTACAGGGTTGTGGCAAAGCACTCGAGATAAGTGTTTTCCCCCCATGTATTACTTATTTATTAAAGGTGGTGGAGAATAAATAAAAGGGAGGAAAAAGACCAAAGAAATACAGAATACAATGGCCTGCAGATTTTAATGGGAGATATGGCTGGAAGCAATTTCTAAATTATTAAATAAATCGATTTTATTCTTGCAGCCACCCTCCAAGGTGTATTTGTCTGCCTTATTGTATTCATCTTCAGTGCTATTCAAAACCACTTACAGAGAAACATGTTTTTCCTGGCCACGATTCTTCAGCCCTCCTAATTAAACATGAGATCTACATTATAGGTTCAGCATTCTTTCCTTTTCTTTCTTTTTTTCAGCCTTCATTTTTTCTTTCCTCAGTCAGTTCTCCCCATGTTTGGTTTGTAGGCCCAAAGACGAGTAGGCGTCAGGCTGACAAACCTGGAGGTAGCCCTGTCCCCATTTAAAATGCAAGACCTGTTGGCTACAAAAGAGTTTTAAGATAATGTGTGCAGCGCAGTCCTGCTTTTTCTGTTCACAGGTGATGACAGGGCACAAAGCGTTAAACAGCGTATTTGTGACAGCAGGGTTGCAGATAAAAGGTTATTGCACAAAGAAAAATACTTAAAAAAAAAAAGATTTGATTTATCATTTAAGTGATTCTGTGCTCTCTCACTCTCTCTCTGTGCAGACGCACACTACACAAAATCCATTTGCTCAGCTTTTCCCATGAGTAATCCAACCACAGTGGTTTGGAGCAAAAATCTGAAGAAGCAATTGAAAAAATTCCGGTATTGAAAGTTATTATTAAATGCCCATCAATAAACCAAATGCGCTGGCATGCTGAGAGTGGGAGAGGAAAGTAGTAAAGTATTTATTTCCTAAAGAACAACTTTACAGTCTCCAGCAATTAAAAATGGATAAAGGCAACGCATTCCTTCCCTACCCCCCCAATTGTCAATAGTGCCTGTGCCTGTGCTCAGTGCACTGAAGTGTGGAAGGAAATTGGGAGCAATTTTTGCTGCTCCCTTTGTAGAGGACTGGGAAGATGCTCTGCTGAGGATGAATGCTTCAGAGCCGTGGCACGGGGTGTAGTTTTTGTCGCCATTCCCTCCACCGGCATCTCCGCTTGAGTACAGATTGGGAGACGTCTGTGAAGAGACATCTGTGAAAGAGAGTTTACAGGGCTCAGAGGTGAGGTACTTCACGGCATGTGCCTAGAGGTTGTGCTTTTAAAGGGTCCTTCTGTACGTGCAAAAACATCGCTAGCATTCTGCTGCTTTCTGTGTGGATTTACCACAGTGAAACAGAGCACAATGGTACTTAAAATAGATGACTACCTCTCTAGAAAAATATACACTCACTGTGTAGTGTTCTTCCGGCTGACTTTTTGCTCATTGTTTTTTCCAAGATATGTAATTTTTATTATTACACATTGTACCCACAAATAATATGCAACTCGAGAAAGAATGAAAACATTCCTCAGCTCAATTAAAAAGCAGGTTATCTCAAGGCTAGCGCTGTTGCCAAGTACATAATGGCTGTTTCACTTTACTGCCACAATCACTTTATTGCCAGAGCCAGGCTCATTACTTTGGGCTAGTGTGCATCTCAGGGCTTCGCTCTGAGCGATGCAGAAGCTGGGTAGCTGCCTCGTCTCAGGAACTGCTCTGGGAGACACTGTGCCCCTCACACACCTCCCCGCTTCATCTTTCCTACAGGGGACAGTAATTTACTGTTAACCTACGGGCAGCAAATTACAGCATGCCTTGCCGCGCTGACCAAGGTGTTTGGGAGCAGAGCCCGTTCCCCACTTCTCTTTATTCCCTCCCTGCTGCTTCCCCCTCCCACAGCCCCCCCGCTCTGCGAGCTGACAGATGAGCCTGTGCCCACTGGTTTTCGTCTTGTTGGTCGCACAGTGTGATAAGCCTGGGCAAGGCGTAGCCTGGGAGTTCCTCTTCTCTTCTACGATCCCTTGGCTTAAGTCACAGTTGAATCCTTTGTTGAGGAGACACTGGGTGGGGTGGCCACAGGAGCAAACCCACACCACTTGGTGAAATACCATCTAAAACTTTTTGACTTAGTAAGGCTGGTTTAGTGGGTGGATAGTGATTTTTTTATTCCAAGATTTCCATTTTCTGACACACAGATGCACGACACACGTGAATCAGAGCCCCAGCTCCGCTCCAGTCTAGACCAGCACCCTGGACCCTTGGGGAGAGATGCTCACACTGGCAGAGGGACATGTTGGGTCCTCGGTGGCAGCTTGGCCCCTACACAGGGTGGGTCCACCTTGGGCAATAGTTGTTTCACCGTGTCAGCCATCCTCGTACGTACGTGCTCCTGCCCCAGGAGACTGCTGTTTTAACTATTTATTACTTTCTAAACTAGACTGTTGGCATAAGCTGCCAATGACTGCTAATTATGTTGCCCCAGGCCAATCTCTTTGACTTACTCCTTACTGAGGCCAATTAGCAGTTGCCAGAGTGGTTTCTGTCACCCGCTGGCCTGCCCCCCCCAAATGTGAGTTCAACGACAGTTACATAACAAAGTTTGCCTAATGCTTTGTTTTCTGGCTCATACTGAATTAATGCAGTCAGTTAGAGTCATGCAGATGCAGTCAAGGTCTCATCTGGTGTTTTCGGGTAGGCTACAGCCTACCTGATGGCTGTAGCCATCCCCATGGCCTTCTCAAAAGAGATCTCATCCATGGTATTGAAAGGAGATGTCTAGAACCCAACCTGGTCCACTTCTATTTCAGCCTTCCCATGACTTCTTTTGAAAAATACTTTGAAGCTGACTTGAAAGCAGACACAGTACAAGCTCCATCTGCCCTGTGCATGAGTGCATGGGGATGCAACCACTTGTCCATGACACATGAGGTCACGTCACACACATTGCTCTTGGTGATTGTAACAGAGAAGCTGCTGGTTCTCCTGCTGGTTCTCCTGCTGGTTCTCCTGCTTCCATGTAAGTCTGTGCAGGGGTAAGGAGATACATGAAGATAAGGCACTGGCATGGATCAGGAGAGGGAAAATGTGTGTTTTCACCCTCTTCTTACAGTCCTTTAATAGTACCGTGTCCCTGTTCAGAGGTGAAACGGCTGGTGATGTTGACAGTGAACACATTCATCAGTCTCATTTTTCAGTGGGGCACTCCATCAGAAAGCTAGGGCAGGTATGTGGGGTTGTTGCAGAGACAAGCAAGCCTTGTGTAACTCAAACTCAGTGAAGAGACTCGCCTGGTTGGTAGGCTGAATGGTGCTGTTTTTTTAACCTTGTTCTGTTTTTAAGCTCATTTAAGTTATGCCAATGCAAAGGCCTTTGTGGGCCAATTAGTCAAACATTGCTGTTGATTTTAATCATGGAAATTATACAAGGCTGAAGCTCTTCTCCTTTGGTTTTCTCATCTGCACTCCACTGCGGAGTGTGATTGCACTGCTTATGTTTATAAGTGCCAGAGCTAGATATAAGCTAGCAGATATGAGCTAGATATAAGCTAGCAGATATCAGTGCCAGAGCTAGATATAAGCTAGCCCATCTGGGTACTGCTAGCAGGGTAGCAATAGCAGCAAAAACTTTGCCCAGGGTTTGCGTGATCCTCACTGTAACACTACAGACCCGGGATTTGCTTCCATTCTTATTTACCAGTCACCTGGGGTGAGAAAGGAGGCATAGTCAAGACTGGGGAAGGAGGCAGCTGGCAAGCATGCCCCTTTTGCCCAGAATATGGGGAAAAAGGATAAAGGTGGGACTAAGGAAGAGAGTTGATCTAGAGCAACATGGCTGTTGCCCGAGAGGGTGGCAATGGAGACGGTTTATCGAGGTTTTCAGGTGGTTGGGAACTAGGCATGATTTCAACAATTGCTTTGACAGAACCAGCCCAAAGAGTCCCATTGCACTCACGTCTCTGGAATGCAGTCTTTGCATATTAGCAGACAATTAGCTCTAAGGATATATAGCCTAGTCTCACCAGACCTTTCCCAATTGGAACAACAAAGTGGTTGCTTGGGATATATAATACATTCCATTCCTTCAGGACTGCAGTGCTGGTAACTAGTCCCCAGAGGTTCACTTCACCTTATTGCTTCATGCAGTTGTTTGTGTAGGCACCATTAAAGTCTTTGCATGTCTTTGAAAGTAATTTACAGTAAGCACTATAGTGTTCGCTAAATATTCCTGGTGCTAAATTCTTTACAGTGAATCATTTGAACATGATGATATCCTTATCCACTTTCAAAGGCAAAATTGGAGAGTTTTTAATGATAGCCACTGTCTACGCATTTTATGCATTTTGGCTGAGATTTTCAAAGCATATAGGTAATGAGGACATCCAAATCCCATTAATTTTAGAGGCACCTTAAAAGGCTTTATAAATCTCAGCCTTTATGCTCTAGCTTAAGCTCTAGCTTTCCTTCCAGAAGAAGGAAAGATTGATTTCCATACTGAGAAAAATTTTAGCAAATTACTGATAACGTACTATAATAATTTCCATGATAGCTCACAGAAAAATTAACCTCATTATCTGCACCATGTATGAATTTCTCTTCTTAGTGTCTTACCTTGCATATCAAGGTAGTTGAAAGTTATGATTGATGGTGTGGTCAATGTTACATTAAGACAGGCTGCTAAGTACTTATCTTTCCTTCTGCTATTCTCCTGGTCTCATGAAGTTGCTTAGATTGCTTTACATAGCAATGACACTGGGGTTGGACTAAAATTTTTCTAGGAAACAGCTTCCTATTCCTAGGGTTTCCAGACATCTTTTGTAGGAACTGGGGATTTTTGGCAAGATTTTTTCAGTTCAGATCAGTTCAGCTTTGATTACTTTTGACCATTCTTTCTATGGTATTTTCTTCTTCCCCTTGATTTTTCTTTGCTGTCCTTTTGATTGAGTGGAATTTGTGCTTTATTTTGTAAATCTGTGATCCTTAAGCAGACTGGAGACTTTATATAAATTTCTGTGAACTACAGGTTTATATATAAGCTAATATATTTCAGCCCTTGGATTGCTCACAAGATGTTTTCCAACAGGTTTTACTTTATGTTCATAATTTTGAATTTGAGCTGCTTTGGTTGTACATTAGGGGTAAAAGGATGCCTTTGCTAAAGCCAGTGATGTGGGAGAGGGAGACAGTGCTCTTAGTTCACATGCATGTGTTTGTGTCTAATGTGCGAATTTGTTCTTAATTCAGAAATTGCATGCTGTAAATTGCAATTGATATACATATCTATACCTGTAGAAACATGCAGATATGGAGATCTATCAATGCAGCTCTCACCATTGCTGTCTCTCAGTACCTGTGGCTTCACCCCACAGAACTCCCAGTGCTTCTTACCTTACCTCCCCAGTCTCACGTGGGCGAACTGAGGCCCATGTGGTGCCACCTGGAGCGAGTGACACTTTTTACATGCACTGTGTAATTTGGTAGGTGGGGGACTTAAACACACACCTCCTGACATACAATGGTTTTGTCTAAGTGGTGGGACCTGATAGTTCCTCCCAGCTTCTGGGTCTGGTTACACAGCATGGCCGTGTCCTGCCTGCTGATGTGGGCTGGAGACTGGATGTGGGCAGCCCCTTCTGTGTCCTGATTTCTGTGTAATTGTAGCCCCTCCCTGTCTCCTGCACCTACCTCTTCACTGACCAGAAGCCTTCTGACTGGGCCTTGATATAGGAAGAGCTACCACAGATAATATATATAATGTACTAACATTATACATATGTTGTATGTTATAAATACAGGATTCAGCTGATCCACCTTTAGTGCCACGTGTGTGCTGAGTGTCTGAGCTCCCGTTATTTCCAGATGAAGGCAGAATAGCTCTCCAGGCTCCACTGAGCAGGTTGAGACAGGGGATAATATCAGATGATAAGGGGAACCACAACACATAGCCATGGCATATGCACTTAGCTCATACCTATGTCATAGGTACCTCATGGCAGGGAAAACTAAACCCACCCCTAGAGACTACATTGTGCTCATTGCTGTGTAAATGTATTGAACGACTATCCTTACAGTTCGGGAGACAAGCTATATAAACTCAGTAGCTTTATATGGAGAGGGTTTACCGGGATATGTGGTGTTGTACTGCGAGCCAACATGCACCCAAAGCAGAGCCCTGCATCCAGCTCCTTTTGTGGAAGTTTGCATGGGAATGAAAATGTGAATTATGTGGCTCGGGTCAGTCCCTTATTATGTGGCTTGCTGAAAAATGTATTGGTTTCTTACAGGCAAAGCTATTCCCATGAATGCACAACACTAAATTCATCCCTGAGTCAGTGAGTTACACTTGGGCTGAGTTTGGTCCAGAATTTTTATAGGTATCAGAATTACGTAAAGCCATAATTATTAAATGCTTCCTTTTTTTAGAGCTGCAATATGTAATTGTCATGTAGGTTGCTGTGGTTTATGCCTTTAGTTACATTGCCAAGGTACTTAATGTTTAATAAAATCCTTTCATAGCCCTTTGTCATTAATACACAACTTGAAAAGAGCTGGGACAACAGTTGTGGAATCTAAATGAAGCAGTAAGCTAGGCACTTGTAGTCTCCCTCATTATCTATCTTTCAAAGTAGGCTAGAGCTAAAACAAACAGACTTCCTGGAAAGTATTATTAAGACACATACGACTAGTGCTATTGGAAGGAGCTCTGTGAAACAATTGTATTTGGGGTAATTTTGTTGATATTGTTTATTTTTCTGAAAAAAAAAAAGAAAAGTTTCTTGATAGAACAAAATGTTCATTGAAGTGTTTTTTTCTTTTTTATAAACTTACTCCATATGCTTAATAAAGTTCCTTTATTGAGCAATTATGGCATTTTGTTCATTATGCATTGCACCGTGTCACATCCGATGAAGGAAACAGCAAACTCTGTCCTTGAAAACCAAAAATGTAAATAGTGGCATTACTCCCGAGGGAAGAGCTGTGTTAATCGTGGAGCACTGCGTTAGAAACCCTGGATATTGTATGTCCTCATTGTTCAGTTAGCGCGGGGTGGTTACTGTGGGATTTAAACCATATGTCGCTTGAATTCCAGAATTGGTCCTTTCAAGTCAGCTGTGCTCTATCATTCTGTATTGATCACAGATAATATGCTTTGCAAATTAGGGGTGGTTACAGTGCCTTTGTCCATAATAGATGTTGTCATTCATGTAGAATAGCCTGAAAGTGAAGAACATTTTAAACAGGGCTAAAGCTTCTATGGTCATCATTAATGAATTTTCTAATGCTGTCCGGATTCCATAATCGTGTGAAGATCAATAGCTATTACAGTATAATGTAAACAAACAGAGAATCTATTAGGAAAGGAGGGGTTGCGCTGAAGCATTTTACTTCTTGCCTACAACGGCACATTAGTTATTATCAGGGCAAAACTGAATAATCAAGTGTATAAAATATAGTTTGAATGAGGTGGTGATTAGCGAAAGTGAGGCTATTGCTGAAAGAAGACAGTTTTAGTACCTTTTATAAGTGAAATGAATTTGAACAAATTTAGCTGCAATAACAGGATCCCATTTAGGTTTTGCTGTGGTACACAGGAATACTTATGAGCTGGATGTTTGAAAACAGTGAAATAACAAGATGGTTTTGTTGTCTCACACAAACACTTACACTGTGAGAGCGCATAGATGCTCCGCTGGGGTGGGACCTGCATCACCACAGGCACAGGAGAAATATAGAGGAAATGACAGTTCTTGTCCCTGAAGGGCATGGTCTGAAATATACGGCATAAGAATAAGAAGCAAACAAAGAAGTGAAGAGATGACAGGAAGAGGGGCTGGTGTTGAGCTTCTCTCAGACTGTTTTAGCATAGTCTGGCTAGCTGTGAATGTCTCATCCAGCTGGCGATAGCAGCCTCCCCTTAAGTCCATCACTGAGTTGTGGCATTGTAAGCGTTTGCTGTTGCAGAATGACTGAATGTTGAACCCAGATGCCAATGCAACAAAATCTGCTACACTGGACTCTGATAAAGTGCATTTCTTTTGTATAGTCTGTGCTACTGGGTCATATGTGCAATTTCAATGCTTCATTAGCTTGATTGCAATGACAAACTCAGATGTATCTATTGTCCTTATTTGCAAGGAGCTGTGTATTTCTTATTGCTGTTGCGTGCCATTTCACGCAACTCTCCTTAGCAGATAAGAGGAGAGCTCAGACCTGGGAACTTCACAGTGTTTTGCAGGACTGAGCCTGCGGAGGCCTATTGGTGCTCCTGTACAGCACTTGTACAAGGCTGTGACAGTGTATTTGCACGGATGGAGTGTAACTGCCTAAGGCTGAAACGTGTTTCACACTCTACCTGCCAGCTTTCAGTGGGGAATGTCACCTGGAATATCTGCCATGCTGCAGAAACTGCTCCAGCAGTTACCAGCAGTCATCATTCAATATAACTGTTTAAAGAACCCACTTCACCAGGAAAAAAAAAAAAAATTATCTCATCTGGTGAAAGATCATCTGTTTTTCTGTCTCCCTGGTGCAATGGGTGAACTGTGTATTTCCCTGTCTGCTTTACCTACCTTACAAGAGAAATGAGAGTTGCTTGAGCACAGGATATAACACAGCCCCATTATTGTTTCATGGTTGGTTGACTTTTTAATAGGGACTGTGGTGTGACACCAGAGGATCCACAAGAGAGAGAAGACTTGTCTGTGGTACAGTTTCTCAAGCATCCATTGCAGTGCAAACCCCAATGTGAATTTGTGATTTGGACATTCATAAACCCACACGCCCCTTTTAGATTCTCTGGAGTCTAATAAGAGCTGACCTCACTCAGCAGTCTTTCCTTCCGCGGTGTCATTAATGTCTCCACCTATTTTAATGAAATTTCCAGGAACTTTGAGACTGCTGTTCCTCTGTGATGTATGAAACAGCTTGGAGAGAGGCCGTACAGGATTAATGGAGCGATTGCACCTCCATAAGAATCTGGGGAAGAGAAAAGGGACATGAGATTTCCATCTCAAAGAAGTTTCCACTCCATAACACACCACAACTGAAATACAACACAGCATGTCACTCACATGAATATGAGGGTACATTACCCAGAAAAACAAAGGCTACTTACCTCTGGCTTAATTTTCTCTTAATTATCTCCCTGATGGTGTTTCTCATGGTGCTCCAGCAAAGAGGAGGAGTGCTCAGCCCAGATGGGCAGCAGACACTACAGCCACCAGGACTACCTCTGTGCTGATTTTGACAGGGTGGTGCAGCACAAGGCATGCAAGTCCAGAGCTCCCACTCTTACTCCTGGCAGTGGAACTGTGTGACGGGCAGCAAAAGCAAGAGGAATGAATTCAGGCAAAGCCTTGGCATGGAGAAGGTCATGGGAATTGCTGGAGAACTTTCAAAGGCACACAATGCAGCTGGGAACTGAGGGTGAGATTAAAAGAAAAGTATTTAGACACCTCAGTACAGCTTAGGTGGATTTGAAGCAGATAAGCCCTTAAAAACAACATCGAAATCACCTTATGTATCTGAATGACTTAGCGTCTAAGAAGTCACAGGACATGTGGATTTTACCCAGGAAGTTTTCGTGGTTACATTAAGACAACAAAAAAAAGTTTTTACAAATATATTAATGACAAGAAGAGAGCCAAGGAGAATCTCCATCCTTTATTGGATGCGGGGAGAACATTGTCACCGAGGATGAGGAAAAGGCTGAGGTACCCAATGCCTTCTTTGCCTCAGTCTTTAACAGGCAGACCAGTTATCCTCAGGGTACTCAGCCCCCCGAGCTGGAAGACAGGGACGGCAAGCAGGATGAACTCCCCATAATCCAAGAGGAAGCAGTCAACGACCTGCT
>NW_008795018.1:1509158-1568797 GCF_000699145.1 Aptenodytes forsteri
GGTTAAACATTGGAACAGGCTGCCCAGGGAAGTGGTTGAGTCACCATCCCTGGAGGTATTTAAAAGACGAGTAGATGAGGTGCTTAGGGACATGGTTTAGTGGGTGGTGGTGTTGGGTTGACGGTTGGACTCGATGACCTTAGAGGTCTTTTCCAACCTCAATAATTCTATGATTCTATGATTCTATGATTCTACTTGGACTTGTGGCGTTGCACACAATCAAGGCATGTTTTCACCTTGGCTGTACTGAGCCTTCACCCAGCCAGGTACTTATTTACCAGCACCCATATGCTCAGAGCAGCCCAGTCAGTTGGGAACATTTACTGGGGAGCCTTCTCCCTCCTGTCTGTGAAGTTGAGATCCCCTATGCTGTACCAGTCATTTCGTTGCTTCCATTTCTGCAACAAGGCACAGAAGAGCATTTGGCTTAATCTTTCCTGAGCTGACAGTTTGCTATTTGTGGCATTTTCTCAGATTACATACTCTGTGTAGCTGACAGTAGCTTGTGATTTTCAGCAAGTGGAATGCAAGGGAATGACACGCATCCCTGGCAGTCTGGTAACGCATCCACAGTAGGTTATTCCCAGAGCCCTGAAACGTTGAGCCTGTGTGAACAAATGGCCTGGAGAGCCTGCCTCCACTGGTGCCTCCAGCCAGGCACAATTGTCCCTGGGTTCGCTATCCAGTTTCTCAAAATATTGCTTCATTTTTGTCCGAGTGGAGATTTGCAGGACTAAACCCAAAGAGTTGATCTTATTTCAAGCCTGAATTTTCTTTTTCTGTGCATCAGAAATAGCCCTGCTGAAATTACCCTGGTTTAAAATTCAGCAGAGAGGAAAAAAGGGCCAATGCGTTGTGTTATTTTCTACTGTTTTTGATTCCTGAGATCTTTCTGGAGCCTTGAAATTCTGTGCAACTATCATGTCTCTTTGAAAATTTTCCTGTCGGTCTAAATTGTCTTGCATTTGCTCTACGCTCTCGAGGCTAATTGCTGCATAGTGGTACCCTTAGCCCTCCGCTATCCACGTCTCCGGGCTGCGGACTGATCACATGTGGGTGCAGATCCACCATGGCTGACTCTGAGCGCAACCGGTTTGTCCTGGCTGGGCTTATTCTTTCAGACACAGCACTGGGAGAGCAAGGCTATGTCGTTTCCTGGCCCAGCAGGGCTAGGGAAGCATTTTAGCCATTTTTGCACAGCCGAGGCTATGCCTGTACCCTGCAGGCATCTCAGGCCCATGGGCACTGTGCGTCCATGCCCCGGGAATGCCAGGAGCGTGTGTTTGGCTCTGCATGGAGCTAAGCCCCATACAAAATGGGTCAGCCCAGCTCTGCTATAAAATAAGACAGACCCCATGGACCGAGTGCTGGCTCTGAGGTGAAGTGGCACAGCCTGGCTTGTGTCCATGGACCTCTTCTCTCCAAAACAAAGCAGCCTCGTGCAAACTGCCTATTTAGGAAAATCCAAGGTCTGTGCTAATCTCTTAAAGGTGCCTAGGGATTGTGTAGGAGACAGTAAGTTGTTATGGGCCAAAACCCTACCAGTGAGTGTGCTAAGAATTAACCAGTATGGACAATTGCGGATCAGGGCTCAAGCCCTCACCCTGGCCCTGGTTTATTTTCCCGTACAGTCTGCTGGAACCAGGGTGGCTCCTGCAAACCCCCCAGATTTGTTTGCACTCTGCAGGTGTGAGCTCATGCTTGGCAGGGCTTTGCAATGAGGTGAGCTTGCTCTGCCTGCATTTTGAGTGGACACGGTCTCATTCTGCCTCTGCTGAGAGCTGAAAGCAAGCCTTGTGATCATGTTAGCATGCTGCTTTGACTGAATAAACTCTGCTGAGTTCCACAGTTTATTACTTTTGGCTCAGGGCTGGGCAAAGGTGTTATCAAAGCTTCATTTTGGCCATAAGTAAACTTGGTGCTACATCCAATACCTGGGGTCAAAGTGCCACAGGAGGTACATATCGTGTCTCCCAGTGTGCCGGTTTGCTGAGACGCTGAAGCCCACCTGAGTTAACAAACTGTCCAGAAATGCTGCACCTTGGGGAAGGATGTAGGGAGATACCCCAGGAACTTTGCATGAGTCAGGCTGGAAGCAATGTGGCTCACTAGCTCTGGGTCTGTGCCAGGTCCTGGTTTCCCAGGGAATCATACGGTGTGTCTCCATGCTTTTTTCCCCAGTACCTATATTTTCCAGGCTTTCTCCATGGCTTCTGGTATTTTAAATTCCCATTTTTCTGAAAACAGATGAAGAACTAGGTATGTTTGTCGATAATATGTAACAGTCAAATGGTTCTCATTCAAGATCTGAAATTCCTCAGTATCCTGCACAGATATGAACAGCACTGTACCCTTTAAGAAAGAAGTTTCTGAGGAGGTGAGGTTGGATACACTTATTTTCAGTAGCTTTTATATTGAACGTGCTTCAGGCTGATGTCAGATGACCTTGGGACTCCAAAATACTATATGTTACTGTACAACATGACTTTACATTTCATGCCTATTTTCTAGGATTTTTTTAAACTGTATTTTACATTGCTTTTAGTTGCAGTCTTAAAAAACTAAAGAAGAGTAAGGTCTGAGAAGGGAAAGCTACAGGTATCAAATTGCATCTGCAGTGTGGGTTTGGGTTTGCCTGGAATGGCAGCACATGGAACCAGGACTACATGAATATCTACTGAAGTGTAAACATTCACACTGCTCACATGCCATTCTGAGCTCGGACTTGCTTGGGAATGCAAATCTCTTTTGTTTAAAATAGAACATTCTGCTTTTAGGAAAACATCTAATTGAGACAAGTTTCTGCATCACAGCTGATCTACAATAAACAAAGACAAAATTCTTCAAAAGAGATTTGGAAAAAAAAAGGAAAGAAAAGGGTGTCCCTTAATTTCTGGGATGCGAAGATGTAACTTCTTTCAGAAGCGAGAGAGTGAATGAGGGACGTTGTAGCTACTGGGTGTAATTAGTTTCCAGATTATATCACTTTTGATAATTAGATCTACATGAAATCTCCAGTCAAAGACTTCACAAGCATTTCTCGTATGTCAGCCTGGATATGTAATAGTTGGTTTGATAGATCTACTGGATAGATCTAGGCTAGTAGATGCTTTGGGAAACACCTTCATCTTTCTTTTAAGCTGGCAGATGGTTTAAGTCCAGGCTGGACCGCCTGCTGTTGTTTTCAATGAAGGAGTGTTACCTTTTTGGATTCATGAAAGGCTCTCAATCAAAGCTAAAATGGCAGGCCAGTGCGGTGAATCAATAAAATCTCTACTTTCAGCTGGAGTGTCGGATAGTAATTCTTCTCGTGTCACTGCCTGGTTAAACAGTCATACTCCCACTAAAAGCCCTATAAGACATAATAGATTCATGTGGCATTAGTCCATTGTACTGCATTTACCCAGAAAAAGGGAGAGAGGTTACTGTTTCACTAAAACAAACCAGACACTGATGCATTGTGTATCAAAATGTATTCACCCATTTCGCTCTGCCTCATTAGAGCAGGGGGTCTTGTTTTCTATACCGCTTGTGGAGCAGTGTTAAGACATCTGACATATTCATTGCAAATCCTAGTTTAATGATGACTTAGACATCAAATCCTAAATGATTTTACATGCTGGCTTTCTGGTTTCCCATTACAGCACATATCCATGTGCTTTCTGTTTATTAAGCTACAATAAAGATGTACAAACTGGATGTATTAGAACATTTTCCAAGAGGCTTTAGAATAAATCAGTTGGCCCTGCGGAGCACTTATCCATCTGTATCATTTCTAATTGCAGGAAATTAACTTGGTGCATCTGATTTGATGTATTAAATTTCCTTGTATGTCATGTTTTAGTAGAAAATGTTTATGGGACAAAGAGGTTTCATTCAAAATGAATCTGAAAGTCCTTAAATGTTAAATGTCAAGGCTCAGAGCATGCAAGAAGGAATAGCTGCTTTGTGCCCTGCAGCTGGAAGCTGGTGGCCCTAAACCAGCCTTATTCAGATGCAGACAAGTTCCCCAGCCCTTGGAGATTCCCCAGTTGCATGTATCAGCCATGGATACCCTTCCCCTATTCACTCCTCAAGACTGACCTTGTGTCAGAGAACTGATTAGCAAAATGCATGCAAGAGGTCTGAGTTAAAACTCTGTTTGGAGCCCTCTTATGAACTACATCTCACTCTTCTGGGACAGTCAGAAGTTAGATCCAAAGTTAGACCCAATGAGCCAAAGACAAAACAGTCAGTGTCTTAGAGGGGGAAGGTTCATGTTCCAAACCATATTTACCTTCCTTGTGGAAGAGACCTGTTCAAGCAGTGGAAGTTTTGCTTCCTAGTACTCACATGGTGCTCACACATCTGCCATATCTACTCACCTCCCTCCCTCCCTCCCTATCTTCATGCATATTACTCATGGGACTCATTGATTGTTTTGAAGAAAATCCTTAAGTGAGTCTTTTCATTCCTTATTTTGGAGAGAGTCAGATTACCCTTGCTAGTATACTTAGCAGTGCAGCTTGCTAACATTGGAATTCAGAGGTGATGTGCAGGATTTTTATATTTAATGAGACCCACACACCACATTATCTCACCATCTGTGTACATCCGGGAATGGTTGTAGAAAGTTCCCATTAGTCATATTAACATCCATCATGCCTTCAGCTCACTGTGAGGATACAACCATGGAAATGTTTCTTTCACCATGGAGGTTATTTTCCTTTGAAAATCCATTGAACTTTGCAACTTGGACAAACTTAAATATCCCTCTCTGCTACTAGGCCAGGTATGACCCTGGCTACTAAACAAGGGCAGACTGCAAAATATCAAGGGTCCCCCTCCTCCACCTCTCTGAAGCAAACCTCAGCAGATGTAGACAAAATTTTAATAGCTACAAAAAGAGAAATGCATGACAACCTCATTAAGGGAACTATAATAGGCTGTCAGAATATCTCCAAGAGGACAATATATCAATGTCTAGTTTGTTGCAGCATTGCTAACTATGGTAGTTTGCCCCTCTCATAATCTTTCATTCATCTTCTATTGGTCTGATTTCCAATAATACTTCACCACCACATGCATCCTCTCTCCCTTTCAGCTGCCTCACAATTGCTGACATAACTCTTTAAGTACAGAAGAATCGGGGCTGGTAAGTGACAGTAATAAAAAAGCAGTTAGTGGTCCACCCCACTGCTAGCCCTGATACGGTACATTAGAAGGGTTTTCATTTTCTTCCCCTCTCTACCATCCTGAGGACCATTTTGTCCCATCCCAACATCTGCAGGAGGTCAAGGTCCAAAGAGCCCAGGGATTTTACACCATCTGCCACCAAAAAAAAAAAAAGAGGGAAAGGAAGGCTCTAAACATTGCTCTAAAGAGCTATTTAAAGTTATTTATCACTGTAATAGCAAACCAATCATTATTAATTGTACCCGCCCATTGTCTTTCATGTACACCGCAAGGCCGTGAGACATTATTAAAATAGATTTAAACCACTGCAGCTGGAGTTCTCCCCCCCTCCCCTTTCACCTTCCCCGACCCTTTGGGAACATGAAACGGAGTCAAGTGATTTTGTTCCTTTTCTTTCACGGTGAAGCCGGCTCTCCTGTTCTGCTGGGGATCCAGCATTCCTCCGAACTAGGAGCGGTCCGTAAGGGTCATGAGCCATCTCACACGAGACTGTGACAGCTGCTGAAACTGCTTCTGAAGCTGGGCTGGAAACACAAGCAGAAACTCACACTGGAGACCCCATAATATTGCTTCCTCCTGTATATTTAAAGATTTTCTTTCCCCACCTGCCCATCAGTGGCAGTCAAAAGGCAAGAAAACGACAGTGGACTTCCAGGCTTTTCTGTTCATGCGTCAGTAAACAGCACTTTTGAGGAACCTGATTTTGTACATCTTAGGCAGCTGTGGTTACAATAATATGTCTTGAATGAAGTGTGCCAATTGGAGGAAATTATCAACTCAGTATTGTAGCTAACAACTGAGATACGAATGTTTCAGTCAGAGCAGGAGGCAATTTTGTAAACAAGGAGTGTTCCTAAGGGGATTTTTATAGTTAAAATCAGTATGAAGTAGACCTGAAATAATTGTAGTGACAAAGGGTACAGCTCTGCTCCAGCTGCAGTTGATGACAACCCTCCATCTGATTTCCATAGGGTCAGGATCATGACCTTTCGGGAAACACACCTAGCACTGGTCTTCGCTCTGCAGTGTTACTCACATGTGCCCAGGTATAACCTGGAATTCAGGTCAGCCAATTTAAACTAGCTTATTAGATGGTCCAATGCCCGCGTGGATGCTGCATTCCCTCCACTGGTCCAAACAGACTTCCAACAACAACCCCCCACTGCTTGTTGGCTGTGACAGCTCTGGGCACAGATCTGAACTCTGCTGCCCAGTAATCCCAGCGACCAGACGCTGCCTGACCTACTTTTAAACTCTCCAGTGTTGTTTTAGAGATGCCTCTTCTCTTGGCTTTGCTGATAATTGTGAGCACATGTGCATGGCTCCCCAGAAAGCTACTCTAACACTCGTGTCCTTGTGGAGGCAGAGGAGACTGGGCTGTGTTTGGCCAGCAGGGTGAGGAGGAGGATGAGAGGAATGGGACCATGAAAGCTTTGAGTCACTGCAAGACTGAAGTTGCCTCTGGGGACATGGCAGACAGGAGAAGCTGAGAAAGGCCAGGCAGGAGGAAGGAGCGGTGGCAGTTGCGAGAACAGAGAAGGCCAACAGAGAGTTTAGTGCTGTCTACAGGCTGTTTGACACAATTAAAGGGACATTCATCTTTATCTTCTGAAGGTTTATGTTCTCCTTGGTGTGGCATAGAGCTGAAGAACATTGGTCCAGAATGGGGACAAACAGCGGCATGGGATTAGTCAGGGGCACAGTGTCTTACGCAGGGACTCCACAGTCATCCTGGAAAGTGGCGGACACTTGGAAGAAAGACTTTTCGAAGCACAAACCAGAAAGGAGCTTGCTGGGTCTATAGAGAGAGGGGACAGAAACCAAACTGAGGCCCGGCAGCTCTTTGCAGTTCCGCTGGAATAAAAAAATCCTAAGGAAAAAAAAACCCTGTCTGTTCTCTCAGAGCCCTTCTCCCTGTGTTTGGTCTTTCTTAGAAGAGTGGCTGTATCTGTAATGATGAGGTAAGGAAGCTGAAAGATACCTGTTTCATGATGAAATCATGTACTTTCTGTCATTAAATAAAAACAAAAAGAGCAGAATGAGCAACCTTAAATCACTACAAAGAACAAGCTTTCAAGTAGGGCAGGCAAATATGAATTTCTAGTTGCAAACCTCCATGAATAACAATCAAGAAGTGCCTTACACTAAGACTGATGCTTCAGCATTCATCCATAGCCTATGAAAAATTTAACATAATCTTAGCCAGCAACCCAGTAATTGGTCATCTGTATTCCATGAGTTGTGGAACAACCCAAAAAGTAAACAGGTAAATGCTGGATGCTTTGTTTTTCCTCGTCCAAGCCCCAAATAGGTCATTTGCACATTGCAAAGCCTGCAGCTGGTGCTTATCACAAAATGAGTCATGTTTCAGTGTTTGAGCACACAGGTTCCTCCGCCCAGATGTGCGGCTCCAGCCTGTGCTGCCGCTCGGGGAACACACTCAGCACCGGCGGCTTTCAGGCACCCCTGCTCTGTGGTCTGTTTTTCACTGCATCACAACTGGCTGCAGCAGGAGATGCTGAAGCTCCCCAAAGGCAGGAGAACTGTCCCCGTCACCACAGTTCACTGACACATGTGGCATCCAAGCCTCTGCTAAGAGAGAGCTGGCAGAGGCATTGAGTCTTGGCAGCTGGATAAGCAGATTCTGGGATGTACCTGGGTGGGGAGGGGTAGTGATTGTGGGATGGAAGAGAAGGAACTGTGGAAAGTTGTCCCTGTGGTCTCACAGTTCCAGGAGAGCAAGGCTGGTCTCCCACAAAGCAGACATTACTGTCCCACAAAGCAGCAAACATGCCAGGGAGCGACGACACAGATCAATGCATCCTTTTCCAGCAGAACTCAAACTGAGGTCACAAGCTCCAATAAAGACCACATGTGCCTTTTCTAGTGAAACGGCAATTTCAACCAGTCTGCATCAGCAGAAATACTTCTGCCCTCTGAGGTAGGAGTGAAAGCACAATATCTGCAATGGTATGCCTAAGGGAAGACAGGTTTGGGATTATAGCCATCCCATTAACAAAAAATTGGCACACTTCCCTGCACTGCCTTCTTCTTCCCTGTAGAGATGATTTTGTCCTTCCCCTCACCTTTCTGCACCCACCCTCCCCTTTTAGTGATCCACTTGCCTCAGAAAATCCTACCCATGCTATGGGTTATCTCTGGGTTCTTTACAAAGAAAGTGAGGCTGTGGTGTCATGTGACATACAATATGCTCATGCAACAACTTGCTGCTGCCAAACGGTGAGGTTTCTTTTGCTCCTCTGCTCTCTTGCCTGGTTCCCTTGTGCCTACTCCTGTTTGTCAGACCGTTCCCGTAACCAGTTTAAATCACTGAAATTATCGGAATCTCTGCATTTCTTCTGGTTTTGTTTTCTTCCATTTTCATGAGTTAGTTCAGTTTCTGCAGGGACCCTTTAAGTGACAAGCCAGGTGAGTGAACAGGGACCTTTTATACAGGGCTGAGCAGTCACATTGACTGGCCCAGCCTTCTAAAAAATTATTTTGAAACAAAATGACTGCAAAACTTCATTTGCCAAGATGCTGAGCAACTGCCATTCTTTGCGGAAGCCGATTCTGTTCTGGTGCTGGTGCTGGTGGAGATGCTTAATGCAGTGAGTTCCCAGGCCTTGGCACTGAGGGCAGGCAGTTGTACTCACACCATTTCCAGGGATCACAAAATGAAAAGCATCAGCAGAGATGACTGTTCCTTTTATAGAACTATACACACACCTGGACACATGATAGCTTGGTGAATGGCTGATAAAAGATTTTATGAAATAAAATGGAGATGAGTGTTTTCAGCTCAGGCACCTGGCAGAAATAATGTGTGTGATGTGGGAAATAAACAGCAGCCCCTCAAATCATGTCCAGTATAGGTGGCTGTGAGCTCAAGAAATCGGGATGAAAAGCTTGACATATAGCCAGTCAAAAAAATCTGGTCTAACTATTTGGGAAAGGATCCATCTCTATAGTGTGCACGTATGCAGGCAAATATAGCGGTCCTCCTTCTGCAGTATGAACGTGAAAAGATCTTAGATGTTTAAAGGGCTGTTTGTTTCGTACCGGTTTTTCTCAACCTAAATTACAATCTACCTTCTTTCCTTTTGGGCAGTTCAGTATCCCTGATTCCTTCATGTGCACTTCTAGTTCAAACAAAGGTAGAAAATAATGTCTTTGAGGTCACGAGCAGGGATGTATATCTGGGATGAGATTGCACCTTGTTGCTTCCTGGAGGGTCCAAGCAGGTGGTACCTTATGGGGCAGTCTGAGGAGGCTGCTCAGACCAAGGTAGGGCTCTCTGCACCATGCTGCGTGCCTCTCTGAGGAACAAGAGCTTCAAAAAGCCACAAATATGGTTTGTAGCCCTATCCTGCCCCATGTTGTTTGCTTCATTTATCCGAGACACAGCACAAACCCTTATTTTTAGATATGCTAAAATGCTGTATTTTAAAAAAAGATTTCATTCTATTTGATCTGTCATTTTAAAGATGAAACTGAGTTTTACCAGTTCAGGAACATTTTGTTCTGTTTTTAAGCTCACTGTTTTACTAAAACTGTTTGAGAAGACACACCAAAGAGAGATCTGCAGACCTTGAGAGGAGATTCTTTGTGTGAAAATATTGATTTTACCTGACACATCTGCAGTAAATGAACAAAATTGTTCCAGTTGTATACAAGTAATCTCTATTGAAATCAGTCTTCTGACCTGAACTGAACAATTGCTTTTCTAAAATGGAATAACTTCCATTTCTTTTGGTGGTTTTCCTAGTCAGCTGCATTATTTTGCTTTTTTGCAACTATGGTGCTCCTATAGATAGAATCAGGCCTCCCTCATTTGACATGGCATGAAGGGTGTTAAATATTTTCAATTTAAAGACTGTCAGCATTAGGAAAGTTTGTGGTTAATATGAGTATTTATTGCTCTTCACTAAAGACATAGTGCAATAAAACCCCCTATTTTCTTCAGATACTAATTAAACAGGTACATAATTAAACAACTTAAATAATGAAATAGATGCTCTGTAAAAGGTTAAAAATATCTGGCCATAAATTAGTCATTCAGCCTATATTAATAAATAAGTTCTGAATGTCAGCTCACAAAGATTTCCTTTCTGTAATTTGACCACCGGTATGCGCATTGCAAACACATCAGACTCCCCATCTAGACGCTGCTCAGCTGCATTTCTTTGTGCTCCTGGATCACTGCACCTTGTAGAGCTGGAGGGTTTTGTGTACATATTGAGTCTGATCTGATTCTCGTATGGACATCTTGGCACGTGGACTTAAACACAAACGGCACACCGCCATTTATATATAGTGGAGACAGGGAGTGAAACGGTACATAGTGAGGCAGAGCACACTCTTTGGTAGGAAGGTTTGGGGAGAGGTAGGTTTGTGATATTGTCACGCACATCTGGGAATATAGACGCAACATTTGTAAAATTTCATTTCCACTTACCTGAAAGAATGACTGACTGGCTTCGTGGCAAGGGCTTTGTGCAGAGGGCTAGGGTGGCTGTGTCTGCAGAGGATGTGTACGGGGCTATGCGGCAAACCTTTCTGAGTGCTGACCTGCCTTGGTGTCAGCGGAGCCAGGATTTCATCCCCAAAGCCATCTGAGAAATCTCAGTGCTTGCCTGTCATAGATGCACTGTGTTCTTGGGAAGCTAATCCCCTTCACCTGCTTCATTCACCTTTGCAGAGTGAAGACTGTGTGTATGTAACCTACCCAAATGAACTGCTGTGAGGCCTCACTAACTAATATTCATACAGGACCAGAAAGGGTTTATGCTCCAAAGGAGTGTTAGTGGTTATTCTTAGCCAGGTTTCCTAAGGAAATTAGACTGCCGTGATCCCACTGTCTGTGTTTGCTTTACTGTTGTACTCCCTTTAACAACTATTGAAATGGTCATTTTAAGCAAATTTGACCCAGCAGTAGAGGCTTTAGGACATTGTGGTCCTATAACTTCCGTGAAAACAGGCAGGTAAATAGAGGAAAGACAAGCAGACTAGTGCTGCCACCAAAGGACTACCTGCAATGAGAGCACAGCCAAGTAGCAGGCACTGGAGAATCCACTTAGGAAACAGACCACGGTGACTGGAAAAGCTGTGAACAAAGCTCACAGTTTATAAAACAAAGAAGTCACGCAAACTGTGTAAGCACCCTTGCACAAGAAGGTACTTGTTTAATTTGGTTAACTTAAATGATAGGGAAAGGGCAAATTGTTTTTGGAAGAAAAAACCCACCCCACTTCTCCACTGGCCTTTTGCCCTTTTATAAAGCCTTGCTCAGACTGAATCTTTGTGAAGGTTCTGAAATATTTAGTTACTGCCTTTCCTTTTCTTTGCCTTTTTTTCTTGCGTGTTTCTGGACTGTGGCCAGAATGAGAAACAGATTGCTGAATACAGCAAAAAAAGCTGTTCTCAAGGTACTTCCATGCCATCTGAAAGCTGGAAAAGTTGTAAATCTTGAGCTAACCTGCTCTTGAAACCTTGAAACTTGCTGACGGTGCACTTCCCTAGTCTGTGCTACCAGGTATAACTGCTGACTGTTCTTGTATTAGCAAGTCTCACCTTACCAGGGCTGGCCTGCAGGTACCAAGGTAATACTGCTGTTCTGTGTGGTACCACACAACTGCAACAGCATTCAGTGCTGCTACTTTGCAACGCGCAGTCCTAACATCAGCCAGGCTCTGCTGTAGCTCTGCTACATAGTCTGTGCTCTGCTGTTGCCTCCATCCGTTTTATCCCCTGGTGTCTTTCTTAGAGCTGAAGTGGCCTGCACGCTCTCACAGATTCAGCTTTGGGCACAGGGGATGGACTTTTCCTCCTACTTCTCTGCATCCCATCTCAGAGCAAAGAGGTGCAGCAGAGCAGAGCTGCTGCGTATGTGAAACCAGTCCAGGACTATGCCTGTGTTAGGGGCATGCTTGGAAGAGGGTTTTATAATCCCGTAGAGAGGCATGGAAGCTCCTGCGATGCTACTTTGTGTTGCAAACTCTATCACCACGTCCTAGAGACAGGTCTTTCCTTCTATCGGACAGCAGGATCAGGTGAGCTGAGGTAGAAAGAATTGTTCGGCTTGTAATGCTTGTCCCCTCAAACTCTCCTAATCTTGACAATTCTAGCAATGTGTCATGGTTTTATTACATTACAGTACTTGATGATATCGTGTTGCTTTTTTACCAGTGTTATGAAACTACCAAATAATACTGCCTAAAGAGTCCTGTTCACTTATTCCTTCTGGTTGTTTGGTACATCTTTGTCTTACTTTGATTTAAATGTTCAAGATACAGGCTGTGCCTTTGCTAGGTTTTTGCAATCCTCAGAATAACATATCCCTGAGGACTGGCAGGATCTCAAGGAACTGCTGTAACACAGACAATGTTTTTATTAAAACTCCTGCACAATTTCTAGCCAACTTTCAAGATCACATCAATAAAGGTAGTTTAGATAAGTCGCAGAAAATCACAGTTTCCTCATACCCCAAATGGACATATTTTCCATGACTAACATATATTGGGTTATTGATTTCTGTTTTTCAGAGGGTACAACCAAACCTAACAAAGGGAAAGGATGAATGTTTTTGCATCTATTTAATGAAAAATAATGAATTATTACAGAGTGCAAGTTGATTCCAACTATGTTTGCTAGGAAAAATTCTAGTTCTTTTGTTCTGGGTTTTATTCTTCTGGACAGTCAGCCTCATAAGAGATAGGCTGCGTAGTCTTTACTTGCACAGATAAGCTTGTATTCACACGAGAGCTCCATTGATTTCCTGGACGACAGCCTAGGGAAGTAAGTCCTGCCACTTCTTCTGAGCACTTAGCAGATGTGTAAATGACAATAAACATAAATAAGGTATGTATCACTCAGGTCTGTACCGTGTATTCATTTGGAGTGCCACTTGTTGATGTGAGTGTGTCAGCTGATCTCAGAACAGCACGTGCACAAGAACGACTGCTCAGCAACAGGAGAACGGCTCTGGAAGCAAGGGTAAAGAATGCCACAGAAAACTATAAAGAGACATTTCGCCTCTGATTGTGGAGGAGGCACAAACCATTTATGACATGTGGTGGTTGGGGGAGAGAGAGAGAGAGAAAAGAAAGGGCTGTTCAGACACCTTGAGAAAGCCACTCATGAAAAGTTAGAGTTTAAGTATTCCACCTTAGGTTGATTGATACGTGTACCTTCGCTGAGCGCAGTGTACCTTCTTTATGCCCACAGTCCCTTCATAGGCTGACTACACATTTGATATTCTAGTATTTGATTAATTCTGTAACTATGATTCTAAAGATTGATGCCCTGCTGATGAGGCTCCCTGCACATGGACACTTCCCGCCCCAAATAACTATCTTTCTAGAGAAGCAGGCAAAGGACAGGATGGGGGCACTTTATTTTCCCCACTTTAGAGATGAGGAATTGGACATAAGAGAGATTAATGGGCTTTCCAAAGGTTACCAAGGAAGCCTGTGTCAGAGCCGGGAACTGGTTTCATGTTTCCTGATTCCCAAACTACAGCTTTAACTATACCTTCCTCTCAAGTAAATGGAAACTTTTACGAATTAGTGATGCCAGTGAGGTCATGCAGTGATGGGACATAGGCCAGCGAGTGAGTGGGGATTTGTAGGTAGGGCGTAAACCTAAACTATACAGATAACTGTATAATCTCTGACCATAAATCAAAATTGCTTTCTTTCTGCCAAGGAAAGATGTATGCCTGCTTTTTTCTTTCCAATATTTTAGTAAATTTGCTTGAAAGGTTACTTCTCACCTCTAAAGGACATGTGTTAATATCTACAATCCAATCCTGTATCCCTTTGGGTTGAAATAATGCTGGGTGAACTATATGAATTCAGGTGAACTCTCAAGCTCATGACAGTAGAATTTGCTACTCACTGTTGCCTGTCCCTGAACTTTCAGAGGAGAAACATTCCGGGGAAGGGAGAAGACAATGGAGATGTTCTCATCACATAGTTTTCAGAGGCTGGACAAAATTAAAAAAAAAAAAAAGAAAAAGAGAGCACTCGTGCCAAACACACTGCAAATTTTCGCATAATTTTGGTAAATGAGTTGCATTAGAAGATTCAACCATTTAAGTTACGCAAAATCAATATGCTGTCATCCATGGATATAAGCACGTCTCAAGGACAGTTTCATTTCCACAGAGGGGGGTGATGCTAGTTGGGAAATGCATGTTGGGGGTTGGAATTAACCCAGAAGAGCCTGTTGTACATATGAATAGAACAGAGGCCCAGTAGGTGAATGATTTACATAGGGGTAATCAAATCTAGGAGAACTAATGGTTTACCTCAATAGCCATGAATCTTCATATAGCCTTTTTTTTTTAGAATAGCATCACACTAATTGGAGGACCCTCACAAACAGAATTGCTTTTACCAAGTTTTGGTGAGAAACAGGGTTTTGGTCTATTTCTTCCTACAATCCCATTGCACCTGATGTCATTGTCAATATGTTTCATGGCAAATATGATTTCCAAGTGTTATTGGAATGTATGTATTATATTTGTATTTTTTTATATATATATATATATTAAATTATGTATTCCATGTGGTAAGGCCATCCTGATCTGGTGGTTTTGTTTAAAAACCACAATGTATTCAGAGGAACGGAATTCTCATAGGCATGGCATGACTGGCAATCAGGCCTGGCTCATCCTCTGTTGTAAATGTGTGTCACTGTTCGTTGTTGCTCACAGGGCAATACAAGTTCTTACCCACAACAGAGTTGGAATACATGGCACTTGCTCACCATTTGCATTTCCAGCCAGCGGAACAACAGTTTTTTGAATCTCAAAATCAAACAAATCTGCATTTTAACATACCAGTCTCCTTTTATTTGTACAAAGCTTTTTTTTCTTTCTCCTGAAAAAAAAACCCCATCCCAACAATCCTTACTTGAAAATATCTTAAATAACATTGGATTTACTTACTGGGAGCATTGAGATTTATTTTAATTTCATTCCTGTCATTTCTTAAAAGAAAACAAGGGAAACAGAAAACATGACATTGGAGAGTATGAGGTTCTGGCAGCTTGGCATCTCTTTCATACTGTCATGGAAAGCAGCTATGATTCCAAATATTTTCTGTGTTCATCTGAGCCACATTCTTATAAAGCAGAGGCAAAAATGATATTGGATGGAGATGGTAAGGCTGTTTATGAGGGAAAGGAATTTAGTACATTCATAAGTTTGAGTATGTTTGGATGAAGGAACCTGGAGTCTGTATGTCAGGAATTCGGCAGGAAGCAGCAAAGAAAATGGCAATGTTCTTGATCATTTTGCCTCATCTGGTCCACTAAGAGTGTTTTTCAAGGAAAATGAGGACCCAACATATGCTAGTAAATCTTTGATTTCAGTGAATAATTGCCAGCTTTGTGAAAATGGGGGTGACTATTTTGTACAGTGATGATGCTGTTGCTCTGTGCTCCCTTACTGCTGTATACATTTTTATGTGTTTTTCATAAAAGTAAAGTCAATGGGGGAGGTCAGCTTTGTCCCACAAAAATTGCCATGTTAAACTATGACTCTGGTAGTCAGTGGATGGACTTTTCCTTCCAATTTAAGTAAATTCTAATTGACTGCCCTTTAATGTGCACTAGATTTTTTTGTTTATATAAGTTTGTAGCTTTTTGAACAGCAGCTTTGCAGGTCATGCTTGCAGGTTGAAGTCACCTTCTTGCTGCCTTTCCCCTCCTTCAGACCATAAAAGATTTCCACCCAAGGCAGGGTGCAGCACCACCATTCCACTTTCACACCCACTGCCTGACTCCATGAGTTAAAGCTCATAGAACTTGCATTTGCGTCCACTTCACATTTCTGACTGTTGCACAATGCTTTGCCCTCTTTCCTAGGGCTCTGCCCATTACCCTGATGCAGGCTGGGGTTATGCACATCTTATGATGCTGTGGGCAGCAGAGTAGCCCTCCTGTTCAGCAAGAGTTCGGTATCTTTGCTTTCCATCCCTTTTTCCTTTTTGGCACGATAGAAAGTTGAGGGCGATTCAAGGCTGCTATAGGTTGATGTTTGCTGATTCAGAATGGACAAGGTTGAACCTGAAGTTCAGACTTTAAAGTCTGGGTGATACACTAATCAATAACCAAGCCCTGGAGCATTTGAGAGAGGTTCAAATTCTGACCAAGACATACAGAGAAATGAGTGAAAGCAGTCGTTCCTCAGGTCCATGTGGGTGGCTCACAGAAGCACCACACAATTTTTCCGAGATGAGCAGTATCACGGGCAGGATCTTCTAAGCCAAGTCAGCAGTCCAGCTATACCCACACCCCTTTCTGGTCAGTGGCTAGTACCACCATCGTTGGTGCTAGCTAGTGCTGGGAGTGTCTCCTATACAAACAAAACTTGTTCATATGAGAAATTCCTTCCTATTTTTATCTCTATCAGTAAATTTCTAGCCTGTCCCCTGAACCAAGAGTGATTTTCTCCCTCTTTCCTAATTCTACCTATTGTAATTGGAGAAGCTGGTACTATTCAGACGTCTTGGATCTTTTAAAAATCAGTAAACTACTGTCCTCCGAGATGTCTTTGACAGTTCTTATAAGCAGCGCCTGTTTTTGTTATGGTGAAGGATTAATGCACAATTTATATTTCCCTCTATCCTTTGCTGTTGTATATTTTTATATGATGTCATTTCTTATTAATTTCCTCCCTGAATTAAACTTCCCTCATATTTTCTCCTTGCTTTATACAGCTTTTCCTCCACTTTAAACAGTCTTACTGATATAGCAAAGCACTGACAACGTTGTACAAGACTCCTGTGAGACCTCATCTGGAGTACCTCGTGTAACTTCTGATTGGGAACTGACAGACTCTTGCCCAGGTGATTGGGAAAAGGGAAAATCACCATATGAGAGAAAAACAGAAGATCTTGGCTTGTTTAGCTCCACAAACTGAAGGCTGAGAGGGGATGTAACGTCTCTCTGTGCATCAGGGGGTTAAACACCAGCAAGGAAAAAGAACTTTTTATGCAAAGGCTGATGTTGACATAAGAACCACATGGGTTTAGGCTCGCTATGGATGTATTAAGCCTTGGAGTTACGAGAATGTCCCTAATGGTTACAGCAGTGAGGTTCTGTAACTGTCTCCCCATCAGAGTGGGGAAGGACTAACTGCTTCCAGGATGGAACTTGATAGTTTTATGGAGGAAGAAAGCATGACGTGGTGCCTGAGGTAGTAAAGGACCAAGGTCAATGAATTCAGAGGTTAATTCCAGTTTCTCTATCTGGGGGTCCCAGGTCCAGACTGTAAGTTTAGATTTCTAGAAGACACTTAAGTGTTTTGTCTCCCATTATATCCCACAGAGAATGGAGAACAATCCAGCTCAGCCGAAAGTAGATACCAGCATTTGATCAGTCTCCACTAACTGTAATGAATAGACACCTACTTTTAGACACCTCAATTTAGATGTTAGCACTGGAATCTCACTGTACTCTGAGTTAATTAATTGCATAGGCCACAGGGGCTTGACTCACCTGGCTAAGGAAAAGTGTCTTGTCTCATCTGAGAGGCCAGTAAGAAATCTGCAGGGGCAGGCAGATATGGCATAGGACACGCAGAAGACCTGCTCTCTTCTGAAGGAGCAGCTGGGGGCTCAGCAGACATGAGGGCATCTTAGAAAGCACAAGGTGCCTATATTTAGGCAACTGAATTGGACCCCAGACAGGGGGGAGCAATGAATTGGTAGTCACAACCTTGACAGCATTCGCTCCTCTCCTCTCCTCTCCTTGTGTCCTCTCTTCTTTTTCTGGTTTTCTGTTGTATTTGTCTTACGTCGCTACAGAAGTTAACATACTTCAGAACAGACTCCAGAATCTTGAAAAGCAAACAGAATTATGCATATTTAAACTAAAAAGAAATTAACTAAGAGTATAACTTTCCTTCCCAAGTAAAGGCTTCCATGTGCAACGGACATGTGAATTCTCTCTATACAGCCCCAATCTTTCTGCTGATTCTTCACTGATGTTCTCAGCACAGTAAACTGAGCATTTTAAGATTTACTACCAGGCTTCTCAATGACACCAGTTAGTTTCTTCTTAGCCAGCAGAAGTCTTTTCATAATGTAGGGCAACAAAGAACTTTAAGGAAGGGCAAACAGCACCAAAAGGTAAAGTGCTGGTTCGCCGCAGGATCCCAGTTGCCAACCATTATTAATATGCTCATTTCTGGATTTGTCTTTGGGGCTTTCCTTGCACAGTGATGTTAAAAGTCTTGGCAGATGTTAAAAGTAAACACATTCCGCAGTGTTCGTTGCCTCTCTGTAGGGAAGGAAGGTGTGAGTGATCGCCGCCTTGCAACCCCTTGATAAAAACAATCAGTGTTACCGAGGCATGTGGAAGGAAAGAAACCCAAGCTGGACTGTAGTGAGGGCTTCTTGAGGGAGTAAGATGGGAAGGAGAATAAGACAGAAGATTTAAGAAGAGGCAAGAGATTATGCAAATATGAGCTGTGAATAAAATCCTGGTAGTACAACCCCTCCAGAGATAACTTGCCACCTGCATTTCTCTAACAGGCACCTCCAAGTCGGTGAGAAAAATGGAACAGCTTTTGAACAAAAAGGCAAGGGAAAGAAAGAAAAATCAGACTAAGTGCTCTTTAATTCTAGCCACGTCAAACTCTAAATGCTGCCAAAAAGCCGGTAATAAAATTTAATTCTTTCTGAGGACATGACGATCAGTCATCCGACCAAGAATCAAAGTCTCCTGGGAGCGTTTCTTCCATCGTGGGGCTTGAGTAGACTTGACCCTCTCAGCATTTCATATTTCATAATTGAACTCAATGTCCCTCACACTTTTAACATCTTCCTAGATTAAAAAAGAGCATTAATCACTCTCGTCTCAGAGCAGCACTGAAGAGGGAAGTAGGACACCAGGCGCAGTTTCAGAGGCCTGGGGGATTAAGGTGATCGGTGTCTCGGTGCATGCGTTAGTATGTGTTTATGTCTGTGTCACAAACAAACAAAAAACTTCCCGCAGGTGTGTTACAGACCCCAATATATTGCTCCAATATATGATCTATCACCACCTTAATAGTTTCACTCCAGAGATGGTGGCATACAATTGAGCACCATGCTTCTGCAGCTTATCTCTAGAGAAGTAAAAAAAAAAAAAAGCCCTTTTTAACTGGGTGCTTTGTAATGATTTATACATTTCTTTTTTGAATAGCTGGGGTTTATCTTCTTCAGCTGCAGGAACTTAGAGCAAGTGATAAACGAAAACATCAACCCAGAGCCTGCACTAATGCCTGACACAAACATGTCACTCGATATTTAAGTATTTATTTATTCATTTATGTTTTTGTAGTCTCTTCTTAGGCACAGAACCTTTGTATTTATTATAATAATGGTGACAAAATGTGGGAACGGGGCGGGGGGGGAAGAACGAACATAAATGGAAGCAAAAAAAAAAAGCAGTGACACCAGAGACGGAGGAACGGTCCTCGCAGAGGTGGGGCTGTCGCTCCTTCTCTTTGTTTTTGCTTTAACTGAGGAAAACCCAGTTGGGGAGCGGGCTGGCCCCCCAGATCTGAAGCTGTCAAGGCCTACAGGGCATTTTGGGGCCTGGCCAGGAGGAGAGGCTGAGAGAGAGCGGGGCCAGAGGAGCCTGAGGGGCCCTGGGGCAGCCAGAGTCATCTGAGAGGAGCGAGGCTGCGCCCCACAGACAGTGGTGAGGCCGAGGCCCAGGCAGGACCCAGCCGTCTGGGGGGTTGCCCCAGGCCCAGCGACGGGGTGGTCCTGCCACCAGCACGGCTACAAATTGCCATAGCTGCAGCCCGGCACAGAGCGGGGAGGTGTTGGGAGGGGGGGTCCCCTTCCGCTTGGTTGATCCGCAGGGAGAGCGTGGGGCTGGAGTGAGAAGGGGACAAAAGCGGTGGCCGGGGGCGGGCTCCGGAGAGGGGTGCCCGGCTGAAATCCTTCACAGCGCCAGGACACAAAACCTCCTAAATCTTCATTGGAAAGTCATTAGAAATCTGTTGCCGCTTGGTTGATCCACAGGGAGAGCGTGGGGCTGGGGGGAGCGGTGGAGTGAGAAGGGGACAAAAGCGGTGGCCGGGGCTGGCTGCCAGAGAGGGGTGCCCGGCTGAAATCCTTCACAGCGCCAGGACACAAAACCTCCTAAATCTTCATTGGAAAGTCATTAGAAATCTGTTGAAGGGGCCGGGCGCAGATTGCCAGGGGAGGGGACTCAAAAGCCCCTCCGGGCTCCACAATACCTGAAGTGAACTGGAAGGGATGGGGTGGGGCTGGGAAGCAGATTTCCTGCCATAACTAAAGCCCCCTTTCAGCCTGCTTTGCAACAGTTTTACGATGTGTTAGAATTTACATTCACGTGTTGTTAACCATTCTTTGGCGCAATGAAACGTTTTATCTGTCTGACCTCAACCTTTGCCATATGCTGGTGCAAACTGTTCAACTTAAGCCCCCAGGAGTTTAAGAAAAGGAGGAAAAAAAACCAGGGGGGAGAAAAAGGAGGGTCCGAAAAGCACATTGCTGGGTAGGCTCTGTTGTTGCTCTTGATAGCTGCCTTCCTCTCTGTTTTCCATGGAAACGTTTTGAAAGCCAATTCCAAAAAAAGAAAAAAAAAAGGAAAAAAGAAAAAGATCCAGGCCGATAAATGAATAGTGGCTCAGAACATGCCAGCTCTTCACTATTTGTCCACTTTACATATGCTCCTTCATGTCTGGCGATTCCTTTTATATTGTGGAGAGACAGCAATGAAACTTCATTATACTGCGTTAAGGAGAGGCATATGGAATGCATTTGAAATTGATCAGAATGAGTTTTATAAGGTTTTTATTTATTTTTTCCTAATTTCCTGATTGCTTTCTCAGCCCAGTTCGTTTGAAAGAATAAGAGATGGGGATTATGGAAGGAGAGTGATAATTTTGTGAGACAGCCTGGTAATTCATAATGAAAGACCCCATTTTGTGCTTTTGAAGATGTGCCTGGTTAACTTGCAAATTCCACCCTATTTCTCTTAGGGACCTGCACTGTCGCATTGCCCCAGTCTTGCTATTCAGTTCCTCTGAAACTATGGTTATGGCCCTGTCTCTGCATTTTGCCACCGGTGTCTAGATGTGGTTAGGTGTTTCTCACCTTGTGTTTTGGGTGGACTAAGCAATCCAGAATGCACTTCCTAATATCTTGTGTGATGGATTTTCAAGGAATTGTGTTATTTCTGTACTGAGAAACACCAGTTTTCCTTCATCCCACAGATGCCTCTGGAGTCTAGTAAGAATGGTGGCACTGAGGAAACCTGGCTTCAACTCAGCCTCCTGAATGGTCTTGGATTAGTTCCTAAGGAGGATGTCCACAAAGGTGCTGTAATGTTGTCACGTTCAGCAGCAGGAGGGCTTTGGGATGAACAAAGCTTGAGTAGCCCTTGTTCAGCTGTGAAGCCCATGCCTGAAGAAGGTGCTTTAGCACATGCATGGAGTTGTTTATGAGAAGACTTTGAATGCGTAAGGATATTAGATTATTTAGGGGTTAGGCAAGTCCTTGGTGAATCAGCTGGTAGTACTTAGGTTCTTGGAAGGCCCCCAACTCCTTTTGTAAATCTCATTTTTGCTTTGTGAGCCTCCCACTGTAAAGCCACGGTGGCCTTGGGGGCATTCAGTTAAGAGAACTCTCATGGCTAGGTAAGGCTCATATACTCACTGTAATAATGAATCCCCAAATGAAGAACCTAATTATGTATGTTAGAGTTGTGAGCTGATACAGCCCATCAGTAATCCCTATGCTGGACCAATCATTGCTGCAGCCTCTTGCAGTATATATTGCTGCATTTCATGGTATGTGGCATGTCTCTCGGGGAAATAAAAATCATTGCTGCTTTCTGTGAAACTCTGCCAACCCATCTCGCATTTTTATAAGTAATTTCCATTCTGCTATGGTCTATTACACATGATGTTTTGAAAGAGTGGGAAAGAGTTAAGCCAAATGAAGACCATTAGCAATATTTTATTTGTTACAGCTGAAAAACTACATTTATAGGTCAGTTCATTGCAATCCATTCATTGATTCAATACTCAAAGCCCTTCAGGGAGTGTCTAAAATCCACTGACGTTTCGGAGTGCTAGGTTTTGTGTTTGGATTTCTGATAAAACTGAAAGATGTGTCAAAACCATGTAACAGGCTCTGGATCTGATTTACCACTGTATGCTTCCAGTCTCTGCTGGTGTTAACTCCAGTGATTTCATTGGAGTGGAGCTGCACGGTATTGTTTTAATTCTTATGCCGATGTGACCCTCCAGAGACATACTTCCCTGCTCTTATTCCCACTGACTTCAGTTCAGGAACATAATCAGGATCATAATTACGAATGATGACCTGATTCAGCCAGGCATAGAAATACAAGCCAGTCTTGAAGTTTCTCAGTAATGCTACTGACTGTATTGGGGCTACTTTCTTCCTTAATGTCAAGTGTATGCTTACATCCCTTGCAGATGGTAACCTATGTATTTAGGTTTGCTCTTGAATTTTGTGAAAGTGGAAGTCTTTTGACTGGCTATAACAAGCTTTGGATCAGGTCCATAAATAGAAGAATCTTGGTAAGAGATTTAAGGAGGCTTAGGAGCTAAACAGCGGTTGCTCCTCGATCCCCGTCTATGCAATTCCATTTGCTTCAATTAACTTTTATGTTTGTAACTAGAATGGATGGGATTTGATCAAAGTCCCTTTCAGAGTACATTCATGGTATTGTCTACAAACCTATTACGTTCATAAAGCAGAGTAGGATAATGCACTTCATTCTGCAGATTGCGTTGTCTATTCTAGCTGCCATTTAAATATCTGGTGCCTCAAAAAGCATACCCAGCAGGGCTCAAATGTTTTTGTTTATGTGTATTTTTCAGGCAAAACCTTGCCAAACTCCAGTATTGGTTGTGGGCTTCTGGGGAGAGAACTTGGCTTGGAATTAAATACCCTGGAAATGGACTGGATCCAAGAATGAGTAAAATCTGTAGCTGAGGTAAAAACACCTAATTATAACCATTATCCAAAAATTCGATGTAAAAATAATAAGGGAAAAATTACCCTTCACATTAAAAGGTGACTTTTTCTAATGGCATTAAGAGATTTTAAAACCAGACAAAATATCAAAAGTTGAGTAATCAAATTATCTATGATCAATATTTATATTCAGGTCAAAGTGAAGAGAACTGAGACAATGAAATTTAGAAATGCACGTATTGTAATTTAATTTGAACAGTCAACATTGGTAAAAAGCCTAACTGTTTGTTTACTATAAGATTATTTTCTGATTCAGCATTACCACACAGAGCTACATCTGTTACTCTTAATTTGAATACAAAAATTACCTCTAATCTAATTAAAAATAGAATAAAAGCAGGAGCTTGATGTCCTTTGGAAGTCCTCAAACTTGTTAAAGCTAAAACTAATTCAACAAATTTAAAGAATTAATTGAATTAATTAATCAGGGGCTAGATTCTGGCTAGTGAGCTCCAGCTGCAAAGGTAACCGGGAGAAATAAGAATTTTAATGCAACACCAACAGTGTTCTTATTGCTTGGTGGCATTTAATAAGTACCTGTGATATACCTAAGTTACCTTTGAAACAGCTAATTTGACCTACGTTGCCTTTGAAACTAATTTGAGTTGGGCTAGCTGATAGCTGCAGCAGCACTGGGCTCAGCGTGGGTTGATTCATCGTTCTTATACTGCAGGGGACTAACTTCTGCAGTTAGACTACTAGCACTTCAGACTAGCTTAGATCTACAGATACTCTCTCTAAGGAGTAATGGGGTAGGCAACAGGAAGAGAATGCAAAATCAGATAGGCTGATTTGTGTCTTGCCTGGTCCCACCTTCCTTCCCTTGCAGACCTTTAAACTGTGACCTGGAAAGGGCTTGCATCAGAATTTCCCCTCCAACATAGTAAAAGCATTGTTTCTCTTAAGTACAGTAGATTGCCTCTAAAGAATGAACCCAGCATCCTAGCAATAACCTGTTGTGGTTGGTTTTTTTTTTAGTGTAGTAATCCTTTGCTTGGAAAAGCCTCAACTCCACAAAAATGGTCCTGATTTATTTTTGTTCCTGAAAGCCTATGAAAACAAACACAGGCATATGCCAGGGAACAGAGTGAGAATTTTTGAGTGTTACATCTTATGATAAGTGACTAACTAAAATAGGTAGAAAATTAGTAATATTAAGTATTTATGTAACATTTTATGTTCTTACTAAAGGTCTCCACTTTCTATAACTAAGAGAGGACATTGATTTGTCGTTTTAATGTGGAGATGAGTGAACACAGAATAATAAATATAATATTCATTTCTGGTCTTGTAGTAAATCTTGCTGAATTGCTTTGCAAATTTCAGGTGGGATTCATCTCACCTAGCTTTAGCTGTTCAAAAAACCCCCAGAAAGGCAGCTAGCATAAGGTAGCCATCTAGGCTTTGCTGTTAGTCAATGAAGAACAATAGAGTTCTCCAATCTGTGGTGTATTCTGTCCTGATGGAGGTATGTAAGAGAAATGGGGTCAGTAGCCTTTGATGAGCACCAAGAAATGTCTCTCTTCAGTGACTGTGGAGGGAGGAAGCCAGGGGGCAACTGGCTTACACCAGATGCCTCATTCTTTGGCAGTTAGAGTCAGCTGAGGTAAAGCTCTCCCACTATGGTGCTGTTGCACGTCTGTGAAAGGGGAAGGCACTCTGGTGGTTTTAGTAGATCAGACGTAGATGGTCAGATTGGTAAGGTGAATGCTGATTGCAATGTCTCTGGCATTCCTGAAAGAAGACCTTTATTTCTTACTGTCCTTGTAGGGAATGGTTGTGGTGCACTACAGCAATTTCTCATTCAGCAGTCATGTGGCATGTCTGGATGCCGTATCAGAAGTGGGGTCAGTGGGTGGTTGGCTGCTAAACAGAGCTTTGAGCCTGTAAATACAGTCTTGGATGTACCTAAGGCACGCTGCCGTCATAAGCAAGGAAGTGTGGTATGCCATCCTGCTTGCCAAAGGTAGATACTTGCAGGATCTCTGAGAGAAGCCATTTGGGTAGGAGTGAGGTGGGACATACCATAGATGTGGCTGCTCTGCAAACCTCTTCCACTTCAAAAATGTTGAGCACCTTGACCTAATTCCCCAGATAAATTATGTATCATTAATATTAGATTGTCCTTTTGGAAAGAGTCAAAGCAAACAGGTTTGATATTACAGGGGCAGCTTTCGAAGAATTCAGGTCCAATTGTTTAAATATATGCCATAGGATTCATCTTACCTGCCGCTAGAAGTCTGCGGTTTAAATGATGTCTATTTCTGAGCTAGTCACCTTTGGCTCCTGCTACAGTCAGCAGAAAGAAACTAGCGCTGCCAAAGGGCATGTCTTAGGCACCTGCTGTATGGGAGGCGACTCACCCAACCGAAAGTGCTTAGCTCTTCCCACTGACGAGGCTAGCCTGGAGCAACGAGCTCAGACTAGACACCTGGGTTTTAGACATTCAGCATTAAGTGGGATGAATCCTGTTCTTAGCATGTAGGTACTGCTATTTAAAAATCACAGATAATGTTAATGGAAAAGTTGCTGCTGATTTGCATGAGAAATGTGATCTTCCAACCTCAGGGGACTACTCACATGAGTAAAAACCATGTGAATGTTTCACTGCTCACAGGATCTAAGCCACACTTACTGCTGTTTAATTAAAAATAAAAATCTCTATTGATTTTAACTGGTATCATGTTAGGATCCCACTATAGATCCTTCTTCAGTACAACCCCTTGTGTACCAGGATGAGTTTTCTAGTTTGCCATTGTTACTTTCCATGTCAGAGCATGTACAGGAAGATCTAGAAGTCTACATTGCAGCCATGGAGTGCAGCTTTAGACAGAAGGTAGCTTTACAGTAGCTGTATGGCGTACTGTGGCAGGTACTCTGTGTGCAGCTGGGGGCTACACGGCCGCAGGCTTCTGTGGCTGAAATGCAAGATCTGCTTCGGTCCACAGGATGTGGTTCCTCACCTGGGCTTCTTGCAGCGTACAGCTGCCACTGTCCTATTGCTGCCTGCTCCTGTCTCCTCTCCAGCAGCCCCTCTGGCTCCTGCTGCTTTGCAGACAGCAGGCCGGGGTATCAGAGGTGGCTTCAGATGCTGAGGGCTGTGACGTGTGTATGAAGAAGAAATGGAGAGAACTGCCTGTCCCAAACAGCCTCTCCCTTGTCCCTGACACTCCTCCTTGGACTCCTGTTGCTTCTGCTGCTGCCTGAGGTTGAACTGCCACCAATGGTTACTCTGAGTGGCCAGAGGAACATGCAAGAAGCTATGTAGTGGAGAATACAGAAAGATGGCAGTTACCCACCCACAGCACACCTCCCACTTACACATCCAGTGTAAGTATCTATCTCTCACTGTCCTTGCTAGGCCACCAAGTGCAGAAGTGCGTTTGCACCAGTGGTCATCCTGTTCTCGTCATCTCTTTCATGAGGAGTGGCAGTATACAATGCAGAAAGGAAATTGTTTTGCCATTTTGGGATTTCAGGGCATATGTCTCCCTTCTTTAACCTCCTGATGTCCTTCAGGGAGTGCAGGGAAATTAACCCCATTCACAATGTGGACTGCTTGTAATTAGAATTCTCATTCACTCTTAATAGCCGCTGCTATCCATCAAAGGCTTGATTTCCAGGTCTGTTGCATAGCACAGTGAAGAAGAAAACAGCTGAAGGTGCTAAGCATGTTGGCAGAACGTAAGTGGAATGGGGGGAACTGCTGTGCTGACTCTGAGAGCAGGTTTGAGAAGTCCCAGCTATGCTTGGTGTGCCCCAAGGTGCTGTGTGGTCGTGAAAAGCTGGTCAGAGGAGTGAGAGTGGGGCTTTTAAGAGCATTTTATTGGGCACTAGGGGCAGGCCAGGAATGGGTTTTTTATAATCTGTTGTCATGGTTCAGCTGACAGATGGCAACTGGTGAGCAGTGGTATCTTGAATGCTTCATGGGATTGAATCCTGTGCTAGCTACTATAACCTGATGGTAAGCTGATGAAAGCGTCCCTGTGCAGAGAAGCTGTGCTAGCTAAAGGCTGAATCAATCTGAAAAGCAATTTTAATTATACTAGTGCAAATTTTGTGAGCAAGCACACAATCTCCTTGGCGGTAAGGAGAAAGATGCCATTAGTGGTGTGTAAGACTGGTCCATGCTCTCTAGACCAGGCTAGTACATACTGAAAAGAGTATCAGAGACAAGGTAGTTGCCATAATATAAAGGTAAAAAGTCCCTTTATATTATGATGGTACATGTTAATCTGTCCCTTGTTAACAGGATCTGACTGATGATCAAGCTGTAACTCAGACCTCAAAACCAGAAAAACCCCACACAATAGTGCTCTATAAGGTACAGGAACATACAAGGAAGCCTGCCAGATTTGCACAGTATCCTAAGCTCCACCATCCCGTTTGGCAACCTTCTCTTTATAGTGCAACAAGTGTCACCATCACGAGCTGGCCGCACGCTGACACATTGGATCTGTGACCTCGCGTTTCAGCCCTGCGCTCGTGTAGTGGCTGAACTGACCCCTGCAGCCAGGGATCAGATGGAAAGCCATTAGGGGTGATTCCTCACCAGCACAATGTCCAGACTCATGTCACTGCTGCTTCGAGTCATCCTGGGAGCAATCATCCATGAATTGATTTTATGGCAGTGCTGACAGTTGCCTTCATTCTTTCGGAGCCGGAGAGAATTGCTCTTAACCATGCCCCCTGCCGCCTCGGGATATAATCTCAGGAGCATAGTTTAGGGGCACAGCCAGCTTCAAGGATCATTACTTTGCTTCAGTGCATTTTTATGTGTTTTCTTTTCCCTGCAGGCCTTTTTCTGTTAAGGGGGATATTTGGGCTAGTGAATGCACTTTTTTTTTTTTTCTTCTTCTTAGTAAAGCAACAGTCAAAAAGTCTATGTCTGTGTGCTGTTGTCAAATATACAATATACTACTGGGTAGCATCTTGGGCTTATGTCTTAGCTTCCAGCTTGGTGATGATATCCTCCCTTAACAAAGGATTTTACAAACAAATGCACATATCAAAATCAGTTCATCAATACAACTGCAGTTTTGAAGCCCGCGTTTGCCAAATCCACAATCCTGGGAATATGTTTTAAGGATAAAGCTGCAGTGAGATTATTTATGCAAAGAAAAAGGTTATTTTTAGCATCAGGACCAAAATAAGATTTTTTTTGGTAGGTCAGAAATCCTTTGAAGTACTTTCATTTTTTTCCCTGTAATTCTCATTAGCTTAATTAATTGTTGCTCTCTTTTGAAATTAAGGAGAACAAATTGTTCTCCTGGTACTGAAGGGTGCAAGAAAATAATTGCAAACAGTCTGTTTGTACCTGAGTTTTTATTACATTTCTCTTGAACGGAATCTCAGGAAAAAGGGAGGCAAATTGTTCACAGAAAAAACCCCACTATATTAAAGCCAGAAATATATTTGTGTGGTGATTTCTTGTGGATGCATATAGCATTGCAATGTTCTGATAATGGAAACAATTTGTTTTAGAAACAGTATAAAGATTGCTAATTTCCAAATAATGGAAAATGGTCTGCTTGACAGGTTTTTCTTTTTGGTATTTCTATTGCAAATATAGTAGCAAAATAGCAGGAGCAGAGGCAAAGCCGGGCAGGCACGGCAGGCTCTCCAACAGCTGCTGCGACCTCTGCTGTACTGCTGCCAAAGCCGGTGCAACGGGACAGCGACAAGGACACGGGCTTTTGGGGATTAGCCCTCTCCCTTCGGGGTGGAAAGGGAGAGGATTTTTTTTTTTTTTTAAGAGGAAAATGAAGGCAACACCTACATGGGCAGAACTGGGTGCGTTTTCCATATTTTTCTATTCCATGAACAAACATCTCTGAAAAGCAAACATGATTTGGAAAGGTAACCTGGCTGGGGAGCTTGCAGAGCTACAATTCTGCCAAACTGTTTTTCATTTTCCTGTTACATTTCATGCATCTGAAACACGGGGAGGGAGCTTGTGCTTACTTTTTGCTGTTGTATAAGGCAAACGGGGTTGGAACTTTGTGGATTAATAGGATGGGAGGTGGCTTCCTGCCTTCTGTTGGTGGCAGATAAAGGTGCCTTCTCACCTCACAGGTCTTTTTGAAACAGTCCATCAAGTTAGGTATTAGAAAAAAGAGTTGGTGAAGTGGGTGGAGAGAAGAGAGTTTCTGGGGCAGAGTGCATACATTACACTTACTGACTATTGATCTTATGAGTGTATTGGTCATATTGCTCTGTCAATATTTGGCTTGAAGGGCAATGATGGACTATTTAGGCAGCTGGAGCTGATTTTTGGGAAGAGTGGTTAGCCTGGATCCTATTTAGCTGAAGAATGACCTGGAATTGGTATGGGAAAGCATGAAGACAACCACCCACGCGTAGCTTCTTTACAAGATACGAAGGTTGAAGAAAGACTGTTTTATCTGCTGCCTTTGCCAGCTCATTTCTTCCCCTGTCTACATGGGAAAGCAGTTAGGAGGCAAAGGACTGTTTCCCTCTCGATACATGGTAAGAATATGTGATGCTTGATACATAGTAATAATATGTGATGGCAGTGTAAGTCACAGAAAAACTTCACAGATTTGGATAGAAGATGAACCGTCTTATGATACTCTGTACAGATAAGGTCATGTTTTCAGTCTTTTGAGTTTTCTACTGAATTCCTTAGCAGTGACATGTTTTTCTAAAAACTTTTAGAAAAGTTAGTGCAGTCCCTTAAGAATCCTATAAACTTCTAGGCTGATGACAATAGGAGATATCCAAACTTACTGTCTTTTGGGGTTTTATACTCACTAAATCCTACAAGGCTTTACATATGGCCAAAACTGCAAATATTTAGAATGTAAAGGGTGGGACTCGCAAGCCCAAAGAATGTGGATAGCAGAAACGTGCAGAACTTCCCTCAGTGGGCTAGCTGAATACCATCTGCTCAAGGAAGGCTAGAAAGCTACATGGTCAAAGAAGGCTTAAAAGGATTGAAGAACAATCAAAAAAAGTTAAAAGAGAGTTACAAAATGCCCATGAGAAAAGGAGGAGAACTGAGACTCCTATGAAGTGCTGCACAGCTTCCTTTCTCATTTGGCTTCTACATCATGTCGTATGTGGCATTTTAGGTTCTGTGGAGCAAGGGCCAGCAAGCCATCTTATACACTGTTCACAAGGAATGATATACTGCCTTGTACATGCAAATACACATAATGAATCTTATTATCAGTCCTGATATGACTATTTTGATTATTCAGTGTATTGTGGATGAGAATGAGTAATTAAAATAGTATTTAAATGTAGATTTTATTTGCACAGATACTGAAAAATATCCCTCTTTAGCAAAGCCTTTTGCTATTGCTCTTTGTACCCTGGGGAGACTTCAGATGCCTGATCATTTCCCTTGGCCCCCCAGCTCTGGGGAAATCATATCTTTTTGTTGGCTCCCTTGGCTTCCCAGGCAATGCAAAGAGCTGGCTCAATGTGGGACCTAAATGACAATTCATTGCCAGGAGGGAAGTAATTTTCAGGCCTTCTCCCCTTCTTCTTGCCATGAATATAATAATATGCTTTGGAAACATTACTGGGGTAATCTGAAAACAGCAACGCTGTCAGAAATCAGAAATGCCTGATAGAACCCGTCGTTCACATAGCTTACCTATGATGTTTAGAATCACTGTACATCATATTTCACTCTTCACTGACATCCTGCTGGATTTTTCCCCAGTGAGAAGTCGTCTGCATTAAACCACTGTAAGAGCACTATAGGTTGGACATTGTTGTTATTTTTCTTCTCCTTCCCCCACCCCCCGTTTCTTTTTTTCCAGAAGGCTACTTCATGTTGCAAAGATCATCAGATGAAATGAATGCAGCCCAGCTGGGATTTGCTGGAAATGTGTTCAGCTTGGCAACACCTCTCACAAAGTGGCTGGGTCCCTAAAAGCTTTGTTTAAAATGGTGAAATGAAAACAAAAGAGACATAATTAGCTGGTGTGTAATAATAGACAAGGCTTGTATCCAGCTACTGTAAAAGTCATTTAATGAAGGGTAATCTGGACATAAGCCTGCACACTATAGCTGTAAAATATTTAAGCTCTTTAATGAGAGGGAAAATGGAGAGAAGGGTTTGCTAACGTGATTAGGAAAAATGCCTTTCATAACCATTTTTACAGGGACTTGCAATTCCTAAACTGAGGTTTGTAGCTTTCTTGAAGTCAAAGAAGCAATAAAACTTTTATACCGCAACAACACTTAAAAGCTACATACATCACATTGGTTTTATATGTCTGAGTGGGAACATCAGCGTACTGCTTTTTATGTCTGCAGAGGGCTACACTGGCTATTGAGTAGCATCTCCAGTTTTTTCCACTTACCTCAGATTGTAGAGTGCTTGTGGATGAGCAATCATTAATCTTAAGCTGCAGTAAAAGTTGCTTTCAGTGATGTTCTTTCTCATATCCCCCTCCTTGTTCTGTTCTTCCTCTCTATGTTCCCTGCCTCCCTTTCTTTCTCCTTCCCAGAAAACTCCCTTTTCTCATGCTCTCTGTACTCGCCACTACTGGAACCAAAAGAGATGCTGCTTGGTCTGAGGTAGACCGGTTGCTACAATGTGATGAATACATACCATTATTTTTAGTCCATTCACAGGTTACTAGGCAAAATGCAGAATGGGGATTTTCCACGATGAGACAATCATAAATTATGTATAATTAATAAATAATTAATAAAACATTATTGTACCCCTGTGAAACATTTAGAGGTGGGATCCAGTATGATTATGGTATTTGCCTAACCTGAGTGCAGATGTGTCTAAGTTTTTGTTACCTATGCCTGGGAGGGAGGGATAATCCTGTCCTCCTGCAGGGAACACCTTCTCTCTAGTCAATGGAGAAAGGTGGACACCAGAGAAAGGTGGGCACCTCTGAAAACCTCCTGGGTTATAGGCATTCCCTCTTCAGTCAAGAAAATGAATGGAGACTCACAGTGGTACACCAGATTTCCCAGTCTTTTCTAAGATACAGGAACGGCTGAGAAGGGCCACATGATGCTGAGACAGTGTGTATGGCTTTGCATGGCTGTCTGAGACCTAGGGGGAGGAATAATGGAGACAGACTGTTTTCCACCCTAAACCTCTCTCTGGGAAAGCCCAATGCCCGTGGATAGCAGGATACCCACTGGTAGAGCCTTCCCTGCAGTCTCCTGGGCCAGTGACCGGGGGGAAGGAGGAGCTGGCTGGGCAGAGGCTGGGAGTTTTGCCACTCTGAAAGTTTTCAGGGTGAAAGGAAGAAAGTCCTGGGAGTTCATGTGTCCCCATAGTGCCAAAACATCGCCCAAGCAATGCTTGCCTGGCTGGCTCATGTGTGCTGCTATTGTTTAGCTGGCTTCAGCTGTGCTCTTCCCCTTGTTTCCTAGCTGCCTGTTTTCAAGGGCTTCATGGATTGCACTCATTGTCAGTACAGCCAATTAGGGGAATTGTTGCCATTATTTCAGTGATATCTCACAGAAATAACACATTCATAGACACGTCTTTCTCACTCCTTCAAAGTCATCACTGCACCATCAGAATTTTAGCTCAAAGGTTTTGCTTAAGCATATAAATAATATTTGTAGGTCTGTCCCTCATGTTCTTGCAAATTCTTCGTTTAAGCTTCCATGTAGGAATGGAGATAATAAATATTCATGTATTTCTTCCTACCTTGATATGCTAATTCTGGTGTGAGTAGTAATCAAGAAGCAGCTGAAAATGATGACTCGATTCTGGTATTATTTATGAATCCTGCACTGAAGTATTGGACTGTGGGTGTGTGACAATGCCAGTTAAGGGTGATTTAACATGAGTTGCTCCCTGGAGATATCTTCTTTGCTTTGTTCATTGGATAAAATAATTTAAGATTACTAAATTCCCTATTTATTACCTCAGTGAGTTGTCTCAAATTAAGTGAAATTGGTTCTTTCTTTCCCAGCCTTCTTAAATAAGGTGCTGAACTCAAGTGCTTTCAGTTGCGCACCTAATAGTCCGACTGACCTCAGTGAGTTAGTTAAACAAAGCCTAAGTGTTTGTAAGAGTAGTGGATCTTTTATAGTTACCAGCTTTTTAGTATAAACTGAAGAGTTCATTTCAGAGCAACGTGGATGGATGTTCAAGTTGATTCATTTAGTGTTTCAAGCAGAGTCGCAAAAATACTTTCAGAATATTGGAGAATTAAAGATATGCCTAAAATGAATCTCAGACACTAAGACCCCCAGACTTTGTTTTGGAAAGCTTCATATTTGAAGAAACTGGGACAGAAATGTAAACTTTGTCACTTGTCTTGAGCAGAAATCCAAGCAGATGCACTATACCTGATATTGGTGAAACGGGTGGCAGTTTGGATTTAAATTTTGCATTGGGATTCTTAGAGGTGGATTTATCTCTGCATAGAATATTAGTGTGCAGGAAGGATTGGGAAAACATATAACCCTGCTATAGCTAATTTCCCATGTCACGAGCTGGCCTCCATTTTTAATAAGTATGAAATGATGTTTGTCATATCGACAAATCTTGACTCTGCTGAAAGATCAAATGACCTTTGAATGTAAGGGGTTAAAAAGACCAGATGCTCTGAATTGAGTTAATTGTAGATTCAAAGTGCTTAAAGCTAAAAGCTGAAAGACTGAGCGTTGTCTTTTCTCATTTGATGTTGCAGGTCACCGAGGTTACATGCTCTGGCTATGTGAAGACCCTATGAATACGAAGACTTCTTCCTTTTCATCTAGCTGCTTGGTAGCAGAATAACCCATTATGGTTATAAATTACGATTTTCTTTTGAAATGGCTGGAAAGACAAGAAGGGCTAAATTTAAAACCCTGATTCAAATATGCCCAGTTTCAAGCTCTTTAACATGGGAACTGTGGGGATTTTATTTAACGGGTGGTAGATGGCACTCAGTTATAAATAGTATCAATTTGGCTCAGGAGCTGCAGCATCACCAGATGTACCCATAAACTGCAAACATCCTCTTTATTCTGTTTCCCCATCAACACTGAGTAGGTTAAGGAAGAATATTTGCCTTTGTAAGTGGTCAAAAATTGTCCAGTCCATACAATGAGAAAAGTTAGTAAAAATGATGTAAAACATATAATATGAGTAAATACAACTTCTTTATGGTCTCCCATAATAGGCTTACTGTAAACATATCATTACAGTTTTCAAACAGTGTTTTCTGTTTGTGAGATCAGTTGTTTATCAGATTGATTTTATCATGGGAAGGGGGTGGTTTGCCAAATTTGACACGTGATATTTGTTCTGGGCCTAGATTAGCTGGACCCAAATCATGAGGATGATGGTGGCTGCAGGATGCAAAACTATTTTTGTGCTTGCTCTTGAGCAGTCCTAAGCAAAGTGATATTCACTGCATCAGAGATTTATTCAGTCTCATTATTGCTATTTCACCCTACTACGAGGAGGGCCTGAGTGGGGAGGACTCTGAGAATGTGAGAGTTTAATATTTCTCGTTAGGGATGTGCAGAGACAATAGAAGGAAGAGTGGGACCTCTGCCAGAGGTGTCAGGGGGAGAAAGCGGGTCATTGATGCCTTCTATCAAAATGACAACTCCCAGTAGGAGTTCCTCATCAGGGACTGCTTGGGAGCAGTGGAAAGGTAGTCAATTTTGTTGGCAACGGGGGTGATCAGGAGCTGGCATTGTATCCATCGCACCCCCTGAACTGTACTGCTGTATGACCTGCTGGTGGGAAACGCACTGTACAAAGACAGAGGCACCGCTGGCATGGTAGGAGTCCTGCAGAAGTTTAGAGATGTCAGGAAAGCACTGACAGCCTGTGCTTTTCAGATTTGGTAACCAGCTGATGCATGGCTTGTTTAGCTGTGCTATGAGGGTAGCAGGCCTTTACATGCTGTTTTGTGGTGGTGAAACTAGTTAAATGTGTGCTTCTCATATTGGTTTGCCTCGCTACTGCTGAAGTTTGCATGTGTTTTTATTACTCTTGTTTCAGAAAGCAGATTGTAAGAATTACTTCTGTTTCAGCAAAACACACCTCTCTCAATCTTAAAGATCCTATTTTTGCTCTGGCTGGCCCTCAGATCCAGGTGAAAATCACATATGTTCCTGGCTGACTACCCTTTGAGGAACCTGCTCTGTTCTGGTGGACTAAGGATGAAGGGCTTGCTTACCACAGCAGGACCAAGAGGGGAACTCTGCAGGTGAGGTAGCAAGGAGCTAAGTTACCTCCACATAGCCAACTTCATTTAACATTTCAGCACATCTTCTAGACCTTGGTGCTTTAGGGCTATTCCCTGCTGTAGGCTATTACCTGCATTGGTCTTACCTAAACGTAACTGTCTAAAAGTTAGACGTCTAGCCTAAGCTAGTTAGGCAACTTGCCTCTAGACTCTACTGCCAGTGGGAAGAGAGAGAGAGGTGATCCATCTAGCTTGTTTTATATAGATAGACCTGACCCTCTCTGAACCATCTCATGCTTCTGTTCTTTATGAAAGGATTCAGTGGCTGCAGCATTTATAGTTACCAGAGCCTGAGCCTCAGCTTTGTCATCTGTGTTGACCAGACTAAAAAGATGTACTGTCCAACATTGAAGCACTCCACAAAGATTCAAGTGTCGCTACTGAAGATGGACTCAGAGGTGGTTCACTGCCATTCTCATGTCAGGGAGTGGTAGCACAGATGGAATTTAATCTGTAAACATTTTTTCTTAAATGTAATCTAGGCATGCACATTTAAAGTGCTTTCCAGATTCCAGCCTCATTGCTGTCATTATGGGAAATTTTTACACTGCAATTGTTTTCTCCCTAGACACAAAAGGAATGGGTTCTCTGTAACGTATGATGACACATTTCCCTAGAGGGACAGAAATGAGTGTTTTACTGAAAAAAGACCCTGTTAAAAAACATCCATCTTCCTATTTGCAAAACGGGCAGTTATTATTCAATTATTTCTGTGAATGTCCCTGCAATAATGTATTTTCTTTTGCATTTAAACTTGGTCAGTAGCTCTTTATTAGTGCTGTTAGATCCTTAGGAAGAGCAATCCATCGTACTAACTGGCTGGGATGCCAGATACAGAAGCTGGCACAGAATGCAACTCAGATGGTCACTATCTGCTTACTACACAGCCTGCCAGGAGTGGGATTCACCAGGAATATGAGAGTTGTTTAACACATCTTCAAAAAGGAGTACATCTTTTCTGGGTGCTCATACCTGTTCCCCTCTGTTCACACTTGCTTTTCACTTTGTCAAGAGTGTGACTGCTCCCTTTGCAAAAGTTTGTTGGCCCTTTTAAAGTCTCTGCTCAAATACCTTATTCTTGGTCATGAGGGGTCATGCATTTTGACACAAAGCCATGAGATTTTTGGGTGCTGAATATTGCTAGATTTCAGCATCTACCAATGCTGGAATTTTTGAGTGCTTCAATCCAAAAGAAATACGGAAACACAACTGTGAGGTAGGCACGAAGAAAAGGATTTATTTAATCTCTATAAGTCAGGTGTCCAGTTGAAACTAGTTGTCTTTCTTCCTCTCTGATTAACAGAAAGAGAATCATATCACGAATCTTTCTAAGACACTTACCTTAGTGTCATGTAAGTCACAGGTAAGTCATTACCTTTCTCTCTACTGATGTAAGAGATGAATCCCACCCCTGCTTCCCATTGTTTTCCCCTTGATGTCAGTGGGAAGTTGGATGTTGACATAGAAAATAAACATCTAAATATATTCATGGATCTAGGGCTAAGTTGAAAAATTTTGTTTGATGATGTTTCTGTCTGTTTCTAAGTTCACAAGTATGATCTTACCTTTTATTTTCACAGGGCAGAGGAGAAAAATCTCTGCATAAATCCTTTCCTCAGAAAAATACTACAATCAGCTGAACACCAGTAATTGTGTTCTAAATCTTTATAGCCTCAGTTCGAGTCTTTAAAGTATATTTAGAATAGCATATTTAGCTATATTTCTTCTGTTGCCTTTAGAATGCCAGGCACACCAATAGAACTATATGAATAATAAATTATAATACTGTTTATCATCTAAATAGTTATCGTTTAGAATTTTTCTCTCAAGTGTTTCTTCTAGAAATCTATTCAACTCTCCCTGATGACACATTTGGATGAACATTTCAACTGTGAATGCCTAAAGTTAGTCATCTAGATCTATATTTAGGCACAAAAATGAATGACCTGATTTTCAGAGTTGCTGATTACTTATTTTGATGCATTAATATGAATTTAACAGCTTAGCTGTAGGTGCCAAAGTCTTAAGAATGTTATTTTTTTCCTGTACACAACTTGTCTATCAAACTGCAGAACACATGCAGAATTAACTTACTAATGAGTGATGACAATATACCATATAAAAACAATGTTGCATTGATTCATTTATTTGTTTACAAGATTGGGCAGGCTAATTTTATGCACAAAGTCCACCATGAAAGCTGATTTATAGTGATTTGAACAGAAAAGCATATATTTCTCTCATTTCATATCAAGACAATGGTGAATTCTGTGTGAAGAAAACACATCCTCTGATTGTTCTTTGTCATATACTGAAGAGAAACATAATCTGAAGACATTTTGCTCATTCTATCAGAAAAGCAAACAGTTTTTCCCAGTGACTTTCATTATGTTAAGAATTGAGAAAAACTGGATACTGCACAAAAAACTGATGCATATTGTAAAACAAAAGCCTTTCAGAAAACATTAAGAGCCATATGTTCATTTTAGAGATATACGGTGCCACTTTGAAATATGGCTTCCTTGTTGTTTAAAGACCCAATTCATCAAAGCACTTTGCTACTTACATTAACGAGTCATAAGCATTTGCTTAAGGGCATTGCTGAATAGGGGCCTAATAGGCTGATTTGCTATACCTTGTCTAGCTGAGTTTGAGAAGGTCCCTAAACTACTTTGGGGATGTCCAGGACTACTTAGAGAATAAGGACTGTTGAACTGTAGTGTGAATGGCAGGACCTAGACTTTAAAGATAAGGGTAATAAATATCTTTTTTTTTAGTGTGTTGTCCTATTCTCTGGTTTTACATTGAATTATTCTTGATACATATGAAGGCTTTTTGCAAAGAAAGAGATGAAATGAGGATCAGCTGCTAGGTTTCCTCACCTTTAAGAGTTAGTCTCTGGGCCCTGATCCAACAGTGGGAGATTCCTACGAGCCACAGGGGCGGTGGGTGCAGGATCCCATCTACTGCACTTAATTTGCTTGAAAAAAACTTGAGGAGAACGGCTTGAAGTAAGCTGAGTGAGAAATACACAGCTCCACCTGACATTATATTGACAGCAGGTGGTAAATGTGGATGGAAGTGCCTGACTATTGCTGAATAAAGCACGCAGTCCCTTCAGCATCAGCAGCTGTGTGATCGCTGGGGAGTGGTTCGGTTACATGTGTTTTTTTCACATCTGTCATTTTAACTAAATTGGTGGTCTAAATGAATAGTGTCATGCACAGGAACATTACATGGATTTATGACAGTTGAAATGTATAGCACCTAGAGGATTTGGGGTCCGTGAAGCAGTGAGTGTATTTCAGAAAGGCATGATTTTCATCTGTGGTAGATATAAGCTTGATCCATTATTCATCATGCTATGCAAAAGAGAATTGCACACTGGGTTCACAGGGCAGTCTTCTGGCATTTCAGAAAGAAGAAAAAGGAATTTAAGAGAAAGATTTATATGTTTATGTTGCCTCTGTTTATGATGTGAGCAAAAGAAGCCCAATTTCCTCCTAATTAGATTATAACAGGTGCAAGCAAGTCCAACAGAAGGGAAGCTGTTTGTATAATATCTATACAGCATTTGGTGTGGGTGTAGCAGGGAAATGGGAAGCATCTCTCAGCCGTGCTTTTCCCCTTTTATGGTCTGACACCCGCCATGTGCTCTGCCGTCGGACAGAAGTGTTACTGGGCTCAGCGAGGTGGCTTCACCCTGGTAGCGCAGCTGAGTTCAGCTGAACCAGCTGGGGAAGCGAGTCCTCTTTTGAGACTCATTTCACACTGCGTCTTGTTCTTCTGAGAGCTGTGTTGCCTCATGCGCCCCCGTTCCCTCTCTTGCATACCCTGTTTCACGCAGGCTTGGGTCCACTGCTGTCACCCATGTGGGAGGCATCGCAGTCCTTGCCGCTTCTCCACTGTTGGTCCTGCCTCATGTTCTGCTTCACCCCCCCCAGCCAAAGGGGCAGCAAGCAAAGGGTAGGACATTCTGCGCGTGGACATCACCTCCTCCAGCTGTTTAAGCTGGGATGCTGAGATGTGAGCAGAGCAAGCCTGGGGAGTGCCACATTTTCTGCCGTGTTACTGCGCGGTACTACCAGCACAGCAGTGGACAGTTGGAGGCAGAAACCTCCAAAAATGTCATGCCAAGAACTGCCTGAACTTGCCTATCAGCGATTTCAAGTTGTCTTGGTATCTACAGATGGTGATGGTTATTCTCCTTTCTCCTCAGATTTGCACTGGTGAAGCTGTATGGACATCCCTCTGATACACTTCTGATGATGAGAACAGAGTCCAGGTGGGCAGATACTGAACAAGGTGTGTAAGAAGATGGATGATTCACCCCTGTATTTAAGCAACCCAGGGAGCAATGTTACTTCAATTAAAATCAAAACTAGTGAGTCGAGAAATTTTCACTGCATTTTAAAGGAGGGGCAGACTTTCTACTTTCATTTTGAGTTTATAACCTAATATGTAAGAAAGGTAAAGATATACTTTTTAATTAAACAACTGAAGAGATCAGAACTGAGATCCTGTTTGACTAGGATGTTAATGCTGTTCTTTAAAAACCAACAGTGAAACAGAAAATCCAGAGGATTAATTTATGATTATTATAGAGAAATGCACAGAATCATTCATGATGGTGGGCTTAATCATTTTCTTGTGGGCAAAATGAAGTATTCTGATGTCATATAGTGTATTTGCGTGGAAACAAGGTCTATTTCTGTGTAAACACATTTTACCATTGTTTCAGACTCCTAGTGAGACCATAATGATAAAGCAGTGCAAAAACTGTCACAAACTGGCAGAAACCAGCCTGGCAGGAAATTCCAGACCCAATGGCAAACTTCCACAGGCTATTGGAAATTAGCTGCTGTTCCGCTAAAACAGTGATTGGGGGTATGTCTTACGGGAAGAGGACTGAGTTTTTAATATGTAGATGTGCAGATGGGTCCTTGTCAAGTTTATGGTGTGACACTCCTCTACCTTCAGGGAGAAGCTCAAATCCAAACTGTAAAGAAAAAATAGGTTCCGCAGGCAGGATCTGTGAAAAAACATATTTTTTTTCAGATACTGCGCTTGACTATTCAGAAAGGTGTTGTGAAGAAGTGCATTTACAGCAATTAATGGCTAATAAGTGAACATTTTAATTCTGGGGGTTTTTATTCCTGGATTTTCTCTCTGCTTCTCTTTCCTTTTTACCATCATTTCCTCTGGTGCTACATTCTTACCTGTTTTTGATATGTGTTTTGAGAAATTTTCCAGACTTGTCTACATAGAGATCTATTAATAGCTATTCATTCTCTAGGCAGGTGCTCTAATTCCATCAATACAGTGTCTTTTTTTGAATTATCTTAGCTCAAGTCAGAGTGGACTTAAACTTATTCAGACTAAGTCACTCTTATTTTGAAATGAGAGAGCCTATCCAGAAATTGATTGAGGAAAGGCTTATTTGTCGTGTAAACAAGCCCTCAGGAGCATGCCATGTGTTCTGAATTACATTTGAAAGCTTTTGTGAGTACTCCAACTCATGTTCATGTGCAATTCAACCTACAGCAATTCAAGATGTTATCACTTCCCCACCTTCGCTGCTATTTATCACAGTGATTCTGTCAGAAGTTCCTGCCAGGGTGGCAGATAGCAGACTGGAGCACCGGTTCATTCAAGTCTTACTGCTCCGGTTTAAAGGGTACTGCCTTAGCACAAACCCGGTTTCACTCATGAGTTACAGTGGACTGTGAACTGGAATGTGGTTGAGGATGCACGTTCTGTTCCTTTGACTTTGTTTTGGGGATGCTAAACTGTTGCAGGGCGGCAGCTGGATGCAGCACCATCTTCCGCTGCTGCAGTGAGATTAACCAGGCACAGAGATTTGTTAGAAGATGCCTGAGAGGTGGTGTGGCTCAGTAGCTCACCCTGGGGTCTGGGCATTATAGACTCGTGTTCTTTCCCCCATCATTGTATGAGTGACCTTGCATAGTGTCTTTGTTATTTTTCTATAAAAGTTATAAATTCATTATAAAAATGAATTTATAACTTGGCCAAATTGAATCAGATTTTTTTTTGAGGTGAACAAGGAATATTTTTCAGCCCCTGCACTAGGTTCATTTGAATGTCAGGTTCCTCTGAAAGCCAGTGAGGCTGTTCAGAATTCTGCCAAAAAGTAGCATTCAAGAGAACTGTCTGTTCTCCTTTAACCTTGCTCTCAAAGCAACAGCAACAAAAAATTGTTCTGGTCCTCCTGAGTCTTAAAAAAACATTAAGGCAAGCACTGAGCTCAGACAGTTGAAATTTGGCTCCATTACAAAGGACTGAAAATGAGGCATTTGCTCTGGTAAATGCCTTAATAGAGGTGTCATTACCTGTGCTCTCTCTACGACTGGATTAAGCCCACTGCAGCTGAGGATGGATTGGACTAATAAACTCCAGAGCCTATAGAAAGCCTGCAGTAGTTAACAGCGGGGAAAGCAATCAGTGTGCATGTTACAGTGTGAGCATTATTGTAGGAAAGCTTTCCTTGCTCAAGGGTGCCCAGAGCAGTGAGAGAGGGTGGGCTGCTTGGGCCACTCTATTTTCTTCAGACTCTCTTGCTTCCGTTGTCTCAAAAGTTGAAAGTGGGTATGTTAATTTGTTCTGAGAAGCAGGCTGAGTCGCATAATAGCAACTGCAGGTGACGCAGAGCCTATCCCATCCTGAGACTTGCATAAATCTGGCTGGCCACTATAGTTACAGTTCAGGTCAATCAGCTGCAGAGAACATCTCTAAGCGTGACTCTCCGTGCTGCCCAATATGCACGTTCTCCTGTGGTCCATCTATTTCTAGGAGAGCAGGGCTGCTTTGGCATTGCTTGCAGTTACCATTATGCAAAGTGCGTATCTGGTCGGAATGGATTATTGTGTCCGTTGCAAAGCCCAAAGCACACATGTCCATGTCTGCAGGTACAGCAAAATAGAACATTTGAATAGTTTATAAAACCAAATGACTACTTTTTTTCTAGGGTCAAGCGTTATCTGGGTGTGAGCTTTCTTTTCACTGATCCCTGAGTGATGAATGTAGCTGAAGAGAAGGGACTACTCATGTGAATAGCTGCTCATCTAGTCTGTTCGATCATAGTGAAGTCCCTATATAGCCTATTTCACATATGAATGCAGCATGTCTATGCCACACAGTGTCAGGCTGTTTGAAGATACAATGGCCACACCTTGATCCCAGATATATTAATGCTCTGATGATGCAATGCTCCAAGGAGGCTGAGTAGGTGTAGGGTCGGTTTAACTCTGTGTGCATGCCACAGGAAAGGCATGAGAATATTCTCCTTGCCTGGGGGCAATGAGGCCTTTGAGATACATGTTATGGGCTTCCTTAGGGATATCTAATATTAATGTGAAAACATTCACAATGCTAATGGCTAAATAAAGCTGCAGCTGTAGTCTATAGGTTTCCTCATCTCTTATTCCAGCTCAGATATTTTCCATATCCTCTTCATTGTGATATCTGTCTGAAGATGAAGACCTGAAGGAGGACCTTTTTGCTGCCATGCCAAGCCCAGAGGATTTTGTCTTTTGAAGAGCAAGTGGTCATTAATGTTTTTGGTGCAATTGAACTTATTGCACTTTACATTGCTTGGCCCATATAGGGGGAAGAGATCCTCTTTGTATCTATGAGAAGGAAAGTATTAGTAGAACTGCTGTGAAAACCCATTTCTTTCATCACCTCCTTAGGCTGGTCAAGGCAATCCTGGGCTGAGAATCAAATTGGGTAGAAAGAATAAGAAGCAGAGGACCACATCATTCAGATATGGGTGTATTGTGGGGGAGAAGATTTTTTCTTTCCCGTCCCTTAACTCTGCACAACACAGTGTGTGCACATTTAGTCTGGTGGTCACTAAATGCTTGCCACCTCCTGGCTGGGCTAGCTCCATTTCTTGTTCACGTTTAGTCCGGTGGTCACTAAACACTTGCTGCCTCCTGGCTGGGCTAGTTCCATTTCTTGTTCATGGAGCAGCTGGGGCTGTTGATGCATGAGCTTGGTGCTGCTCTGTGGGTTGACAGAAGCAGCAGTTTGCCTGGAACGTGCAGAGCCATAAAAGCAGCTGTGAGCCTTTTCCCTCTGGCCAAGTGGCTGTATTTATATTCACCAACCAGAGACACGTGCAGGCATTAGAGAAATGGCTTTTGTTTTTTTAATAAAGGTCTTATTGTTATTGGGACCTGTGATATGGTGGTATGTGGAGCAGATGTTTCAAGGACCTTTCTGTATTAAGTCTTTATTATATAGGTGCCTGTAAGTGTTGGGATTGGTATTAATGACCCAGACCATGTCCAGACCATGTTCCTCTGTTCCCTGGGACTAGGGACATACGTATGAAGGACAAGTCTTTCTGAAGGAGTAGGTATTCTCATCATTGGATGTTTAGGGGAAGGGACTGGAACTAAATGTAAGACTCTGAGAGTTTCAACTGCAGTGTACTGAAGTGCTAAACAAATAGCTGCTCAGATGAGAAGACAACCCTTATTAGGTTGGGGTCTTTCCTAATTGTGTGTCAACTTTTACTTTTGAAAATCAATTTATTTGCAACATAATACCAAAGTAAATCACTCCTTTCAGCGTCATGCTGGCTCTGTTTCCAAGATGTCTTTTGAAGGAGCAGTTATCTCTTGTCAGAAATAACATGCCCCCTGCCTTGTCATTGCCCCAGGTTATTGTTGAGCAATTATTCTTTCTTCTTTAAAAGCATTTGCATGCAGGTTTCTCTGGCCTTTATACATGTGGCTAGCCATCCGTGCAAATCTATCATAATCCCAATGCAATGGTACACCTCTTTCCTAGCCTGACTGTCCTATGACCTTCCTTCTCCCAGATGTTTTCTTCTGCCTTTCTTTGCCACGCTGTATGAATATACCCTACTCTCTGGTTTTGTTCTTGTTTCTTTTAATGAAATGGTTATTACTTTTCCTTAAGTGTCCTTACAATGGGATTTCATTCTTACTCACCACCCCAGCATATTTTGACACTGCTGTCTGTGTTTCATATATACACTCTTACGCCTCCTCTAGGTTTTGCTTTTCATGCATTTTGATATTCTCTAACTAAGTGTGCCAGTTTTCATCTATACTCTCTCCTTTTTGCCATCCTCTCTCTTCTGCCTGTTGCCTTCCCATTCTTACAGACCAGGACTATACTTCCCTGATTTCTTTTGGCTTTGAACTTGCAGGCAGATTATGGCTAGACACAATTAATTTATCCAAGAATCTCTAGGTTGCTTTGTTTCAGGGTAACAAGCTCTTCTGCCAAGCCACAGAATCTGTGGTTAAACATTTCTCATCCTTCTACCTGGCGTGTACCTCACCTGCTGTCTTCTTCTCATCCTATCTGGCGTGTACCTCACCTGCTGTCTTCTTCTTCTTATGTCTTTCTTACTGAAAGTCTTTCTTTTTTGACATTATGGATAATTTTTTTCTTTCAGTTTTGGCAGCTGAGTCAGCTCAGTTTGTGTCAGTGGCATTTTTAAAGCTGTAAAGGAAATTTTGTCCTCTCTGCAAATAGTACTCAGTTTCTCATTCTGCTGCAGAAGGACACCCCTTTCCTACAGTCTCAGAAAACTAGGACTCACCCTTACTAACACCATTTTTTAAACTAGGTGTTAACATTTCTCATATGCTTTCTTATTTCGGACATAGCCGAGAGGGATGGTTTTTAAAACACTAACCTGACATTCTACTGATAAAGGGATTAAATGAAAGTATTTGCATGATGTCTTCCAAAAATATGGGCTTTATGATGGATGACACCAAAATATATTGCATAAGAACGTGAATCATTTGGAGGGGGAAAAAGTGCAAGTGATTTGTAAAGAGATTAGCAGAGTAGAACAGGGCTATGTTGGACATTGATCTTGTGAAATAATAGGATTTCATGATGTCCATCGTTACACAGCATCTTACCAAAGAGACCCGCCCACCCTAACTTCTTTGTTTCACTGCAGGATGATCCTGTAACCAAAGAAGCCCAGACTGGTTAGCTTCAGAAAGAACCATTTTGCAGCCACCTTTGGAAAAAAAAGAAATATTAGCTGTTATGTTCTTGTATCACAGGATGAATTTGAATTCATATTTTCTCCATCTTTTTGGCTTTACTTCAGAAATACATAGTTTGGTGGGAGGGGGGATTTAACAAGCTTTAGGCAAGCTTTGCTAAATCCACAGTATACAGGGTACTGGACGACATGCACTGGAATACTGATTCCATGAGGCTCGGAGTCTTATCGCGTCTGCAGGCAAAGAGTAGAAGTGCTTTTACATTAGACTTGCAAAATGTAACGTGCAGTGCGGTACTTTCTGCCTGAGCCGTTCTGTCAGGTTAGCATGATTAGGTACTACACCCCATTTTGAATCTTCTTTTTGTTGTTGTTGTTTTTGTTTTAAGAAAGTGTAAGAAGTCATACACGTCTGTCCTGGGAATGTCCTGAAGAGTTCAGAGAGAATTTGAAATTGTCGCATCAGCTAGAATAAATATATTAGTTGATGATTATTTGATAGATAGAACAAAGATACATAACCTACATTCAATTCTTCATCCTGTCATTGGCCTACTAAGCTGAGACAAGTTATTATACCCTTTCTTTTGCTTTTATTTTTGCATGTTTAATGTGGTCCCTGTTCCTGTAATAGTTGAGTGCCTCTTATTCTTGTTAATGCATCTAATCTCAAAACATGACTCTGAGGCAGGGAAATACTGCCTTTTCCAAATGTAGATGGGAAACTGAGACGTAGAGGGTTATGTTCATACTACCAAGCATGATCAAATAATATTTGACTCCAATGACTTTGGATAGAGCCAGCAGCTTTAAAGAGCAGATGATCTGAAGCACCTATCTCTCTGTTGAATAATAATCACAATAATCTCTGCTGTAATAAACACAATGGTTAAGTTAGGCTGGGTTTCAGAAAGGCTCTGCTGAACAGACCTCTGAGAGACAAAGTTTTTTTTTTTTGCGAAGACATTTTGATGTATAACTCCCACTGAAATCAAAAAGAAGGTCTGTGCCTCAGGGACTTTGCCCTGGATTGCCCACTAGGTCTGTTGCACAACAAGGAAGTACTGGTGGGTGCAGCTCTACAAAGAGAAAATCCTTGTATTTTGCTGTTTTCCTAAGTGGAAATTCCTAATTAAGTGCAACCTTCCTGTATGACATATAAGTAAAGTTTCTCTCCTCTAAAATGCAGGCAATGAGTCTGACTTATTTTTCAGATAAAGGGCTCTACATAGATCTAAAGAAGATATTTTTATTTAGTAATAATTATGCTTTGACTAGGAATAAAAATGTAGGTCCCCATTGCCTCTGTGAGGTCATGTGCAAACAGAAATACAAGACAAATTGCCTAAGCAACTGATTAACTACCATTACATAGCTAATATTTGCTTCCTATCTCGGAACTGGCTTTTAAGCATAAAAGAAAAAACGGTGAGAAACCAGTGTCCTTTGTGGGTGATTTGCAGTAGCAGCCTCTGGAAAGAACAGAGACTCACTGTTACGCTCAGAAAACAGGTTTTTCTCCTGATTAGAGATCCAGGCTCCAAACTCACAGCCTGTCTATGCTGACTGCACAAAGCTGCTTTCAAAACTGCACTTGCTTGCTACACACTGGAGCCCGCGAGTGTGGCCCTGTGTGCTGCAAGGTTGCCCTCTCTGTAGCCGGCAGGACTCCAGGTGCCCTAGAAAGGCCAGTGGACTTGCACGTGCCATAGCCAGCTGCCTTCAGGCAGTTTGCAGGCTGCCAAGGTGCTGCTGCATGGATGGGGCATGGAGCATGCTGCTCATTTGGGGTCTGCATACAGATGCATCTGTACTGTCAGGTTGGTTTCCCTACTTCTCTGTGTCAGGCTTTCCCTTGAGGCTGCATCTATCCTGCTAAATGCATCCACTCTGGGAATGACGCCTGGTCCACAGGAAAAGTGGCCTGTTTGCTCCCTGCTCAGAGCTGGCTCCTTTACAGCAGCCTAATGGTCTCCCTTGCATCCACATGATGAAGCACTTGTCCTTTTGGGTCTCTTCTGGGCCCTTTGGCTCTAAGATGTGATCATTGCTTTTCTGTGTGGGTTGTTTTTTTGTTTGTTTTTTTTTTCTTTTTGTTTGGAGCATTAAAAATAACCTGAGACATGGATTGCAGCCCACCAGAGTGGTATTTCCATAACAAGGGATGTGCCAGGAGGGCTTACGGCAGGTGTTTGTCAGTATGAGACCCGGTGAGATATTGTTGGAGGGCTGGTTAGGACCAGGCAGGGTTGATAAGGAACAAACCCTCATCAATGCCACCTTTTGGGAGTGATCTGTTTCCAGGACTTTCCTTGGTTTTGTATGGAGAAGATCAGTTGGTTCACTCCAAAAAAGAGGCTGGGAAGGAAGTGACAATTTTGCAATATCAGGATATCAGAACCTGAGAGTAAACTGGGAGTTAACTTGGTGGACAGCGTAGGCTTACTGGTTATCTGCCATATGTATGTACTGGTTTGCACCTGAACTCTGCTCTGGAGTGGCCAAAGTGTTTTTCTTACAGTGCAGAGGATAGTTCATAGCCTATAGCTGCTCTGATGTGGGCCAGTCTGCTCTTCTTAGACTGGAGCTCGGGGCTTAAGCCCTTACAAAGACACTGTAATTACAGCTTCAGTCTCTCCAGTCCCTTGAAAGTACTGTGATTTACCCCAGGAAAGCAGACCACTATAACCTGGCAGGAAGAGGCCTGGATTTGTTTTCTTGCTCTACTGCCCTGGCTCTGGTTCTTTTTGCTTAGACATTATCACATGCCTTCCAGGTCTTGTCTGTCTTGCATTGAATTATCAGCCATGAAATCCTCCAGTGGAGATGCAGCTTCTGCTGTGAAAAAGTGTTTTTGCAAGAACATGTTATATGCATTCCCTACAAAATGAGCTACTCCTCAAAAAAGATGCTGCTGCCAGCCTTGTAAATCTGTCAGGAGGCTTATGCTTATGTGAAGCTGTGGTAAAAACACGTTGCCCCAATGGACTTGACCGCTCTGAAGAGTTTTCTAGTATGGATCTGTCCTAAGCCTCAGTTTTCCCATTTGCCACCTGGAGTTGATAGTGCTATGGGAACACAAGAAAGCCTTCTGAGTTCCTCAGCTGGGAGACGGGTTTTGTATGAGGCAGTACTGCTGCTCAGAAGTACCGCTGCTCCTGCCCTTTCCACTGCCCTCCAACGTTGGAAGGGAATAAGGGTCTCCTAACTACTTTCTCCGCTTACACACAACTGAAGCCATTTGCTGCTAACCTAGTAGAAGAACTAAGTCCGACAAAATGAAGAAGGAAAGGGCAAATGCTGCATTGAGGATACAGGCACAGGAAAGGACAAGAGATGACACGTTTTGGTCTGGGGACTTCTTGACTGCTTTTACAAGTGCACAGACATGGCCATCCCCTCAGTCCCGACTGGAACCTTCCTCCCAAACACCAAGCTCATTTTCCCAGTGATCCACAGAAGTCTGGAGAGAAATTTTAATTTCTGTTGCACCGGGTGGAGGCCTGCAGCTGACTCCACCATGGCGGTAGCTTGTTGGAAGTGGGGAACTCCTGTGGTGGGCTGGATGCCTTGGGAACTGCAGGCAAATCACTGCCTGTTATACTGTAGTGTGGTACACCTGGGGAGTGTGGGGGCCACACTAGACGTTACCTGCAGCCTTTTTTAATCTCTTTCTGGATCAGTGCTCTAGAGACAGGACAGTGAATCATTGTGGTCAGGTGGCATGAAGCTCCGTGAAAAGAGAGCAAGTAAGCAAGCATTAATGGGTACATAGTGTTAATGTATGAGACATAAGCCTACTGGGAAGGAAATGGGAGGAGATTGTTTGTGTCCCACCTGTGCTACGTGAGAGTTGAGGGAACTGAAAAGCTGTAGAGACCCCTGTGCATTTTACTTATTGTCAAAGGTCTGTTGGTCTTTGAAATAAGGGGAGGTTGTTCCTGGTGTGTGAAAAGTCTAAACTGACCTGCTCTTCTCTGTACCTATACGAAGTAATAAATACCATCCAGACCTGTATTGTCTGCATAACTTAGAAGGAATCTATAAGAATTTTTGTGATTGAGTCACAGTAAGAGGAAATGTCTATCTACCTGTTCTAGCAAATAAGCACCCGATGTTCTGTGTAACCAAGATTAAGATTAGATACTGCACCATATACATATGGGAAAGCTTTCCTGTTAGGAAATTGGATTAGTTAATTTCTGATGGTGAGTAACTCGTATGTTCTTTGTACGTTAGTATTTGGCACCTGTTATTATATGACTTCATGATATCACTTCTCCAAAAACTTAAAAAAATATCATGCAAGTTCCTTAAGGTTTGGCTTGGGAAATCCCCAGACTCTACTATAAAAGACCTGCTTTGTCCCTCTGCTGTCACATCTGCTGGCTGAGAAGATGAAGCACACACAGGTGGCTGTGCTGCTCCTCATGCAAAGCATGATTGCTCTGGCTGGAACAATGGCAGCAACAGAAGTGGTAAGATGGGGGTCTCATAACCTGAGCTTTAGTGCCTTCTTGTCTTCTCATGTAATTTAGATTGCTGAAAAATCTTTTAAGGTTACTGGAAAACTATTAGGCAAATGTTGAGATCTCTGCATGGAGAAAGTTTAAAGTATTCCTTCATCCTCCCCCCAACTAATGTATAGGGACCGGGTAATAAATGTAAAATTGAGGCACAGGTTTAAAATCAGAGTCAAATTCTGCCTTTGGTTAGATGAGTGCAATTCCCAGTGAGGGTCTGATATTAAATGCTCTGTGTAGCTTCTAATTAATTAGCAAGGGCTTATAGCAGGAAAGGATCCACATCAAAGATGGAGTTGGGAGGTGGGGACTTTCCCAGTTGCATGATTGCTGTCATACTCTGTGACCAGGCATATGAAAGCCATGCTGGGTGGTTTTTGTGGGGTGCTCTCCCTCTTCCCCATAAAACTGTATCTGTTTGGGCAAAAGAGAAGTTCAAATCAAAGCTATTAATCAGGATCCCCCCCCCTCTGAAAACCCCCCACCAACAAATCCAGGGAGGAAAGGAGAAGAGAAAACTTGGAAAAAAAATGTAAAAAGTAAAAAATACATTAGTGAGAGATTTGTTTTGATTTTGTACTGCCTCATTCTTTTTAAATTTAAAACTGGGCTTAAATTATCAGAAGAAAAAGTTTGTGAATAGCTTAAAAGCTCTTCCAAATGAAACAAAACATTTTGGTTTTGTTTGACCCAAAGTGACTGCCTTTTGGTATGTTTTAGTTGAAATTTGGAAAAAAAACCCCTTTTGGCCCCAATGACTATTTCTGATTTGTCTGGTTTAGTCACCAACCAGAAAAATCCTGCATGCCCCTAGTTATATTTTTTGAAGTTTGGGAGCGCTGTGGATGCAGGCAGTGAAGTCAGCATCTCCTGGGAAGGTGCGTTTATCTACTCAAGGAATGGAAAGTTGCAAAAGTCAAGATGGAGGTATAAATATATGTTGATAAGCTGAGGGTAGAAAGCTTAATATGTGAGACATTTCTCCTCAGTCTGCTCAGCTTTAAGCTAGTCCTCAGTTTGTGTAATTTACACAGTTTGTGATGCTCTTTGCCCTACCACTGTTAATTGCTACTAGCTGCCCCCCCATGTTCAGTGTAATCATATGAGCACACAAATGCTTGTTCAAATGGGTTTATTTGACAAACTGTCCCACAAAAGCTTGTTTACGCTATGCTCTTTAATACACCTGCCCTTTGCCAGCCATTTGGAGTTCCCCACCATTCCCTGGCTCAGGAATGGGGCTCCGGCTGGGATTTGGGAAATGCAGAAAGACCCAGGGGTAGGTGTCCTGTTGCGGGGGAAGACCATTTGATGCTCAGTCTGTCACACTATTTGACATTGAGGGTGTCTTGCTGCAGTTCCCAGTTTGCCACAGATTTTGGTGAATCCCCACTATGGGTGACAGTGTGCTGCATCATGGCGATGCATCGTGCTCTGCACCCTATGTGGGGACGGAGTAGACCTTTAGGGACACACAGTACAGTGCCAGGGTGACAGCCACTCTCCTTGCTGCGACAGGAAGGCAGGCGCCAGCCACAGATGAAAGTTAAAGGGGATGTGTATTGTCTCACTACATAAGACTCCCAAGGTGGACCTGGCTGTATCCTTGGCAGTGTGGTGGCTTCCCCCGGTGCTCCCTCCCCGTGGTGGGATGCTGCCCCATCTGTGGTGCTAGTAGCAGAGCAGGATGCATGCCCCAGACGTCACAGCTGGCAGCCTGACAGCTTGGCATGAAAGGGGCAGCGAGTCCTGCGCCAAGAGGCTGGTGTGCGAGCCGGGCAGCAAGGAGTGGACGTCCCTGCTGGGAGGACAGTAGTCTCCAGATTTAGGGCAGGGGGGCACGGTACTGTCATTTTAGACTGCCATGCAATCTGCCAGGGCTGCCTGTCAGAGCCCTGGCTCTCACCTCCCAGGCAGGCTGAGTGTCCCCTGCCTTGCACTGGTCACACAGAGCCTTTCTTCAAGAAGAGGTGTCTATGAAAGTGACACTGTGCCCGGGGAAATATTAGTTGCCTCAGCAGCAGATCAGAAAAGCCAATTAATTTTACAGTTGCTGGGAATGGCTCCCATAATAAAATCAAAGTGCTTTGGAGCTGCAGGATGGGGGCTAGCTGGTGGGGAAGGGATGGTGCCACATGCAGGAATTCACACTGAAAAAGGCTTTCCTTTGCTTTTTAGACGCCTCTTCTCAATATGACGCTTCCGTATCTGACTCAGCCTAGCAAGGTGACTGGTGACCTGCACACTCCCCCAAAGGTATGATCATTACTGTTCTTCAGTGAAGTCCAGAAAAAACAAAATTAGGAACTTGTGTCCCATTTTTTAAATGCTACACAGTCACTCAGAGATTTAACCTTGATACATGTTCATCAGTTAGGCTGCCCAGGAAAAGGCATTTAGGTGTTGTGTGTCCAAGATTTTAGGCAGTAGGAATTCCCAAAATCATCAGTGCTGCTGCAATGTCATTGAACGCCTTAAGTCACATGCAAAGCTCTGGCATTGCCCTTGTGACTACTGAACTGGACCCCAGACACAAAACAGCTGGTGGGGTCATGGGGATTTGATGGCAATATACCAAACAGTTTGGTGGTTACAGCCTCCCTGGAGGAAGGGGAAGACTTCTTTTCAACTCTGTCTTCCCATGTAAACCAGAGCAGGGCCTTGAAACAATCTTCTAAGAAGTGCCCACTTGTGGTTGCTGGAGGTGAGAAAATCTTGATTCTTCCTGTTCTACTTAGCTCAAATTTTATTCAACTATTTGCTGATAGAGGGACTTGAATCTGATTTCCGTGCCTTCCGGTACAGTGCTCAAGTCCATGGTCTGCAGATTTCAGCGTTTGGCTTCTTTTCCTCTTTCTGTCAGAGACTGCTTAATAACATGTTTGCTTTGGAGCAGATTCACTGGGACACGCTTGCTCTGCATGGTCCTGTAACCTAGTATCAAGAACAGCGTTTGTCCAAAGCACAGCTCCAGATCAGGGGTCAGAGATGGTAGACAGCTTCATGGCAGGTCTTTGCTGTCCAGGCTAGCCCAGTGTGGCACCTGGGATGTGTGGAAGGACCTCTTCTGAGAGATCCCATTCAGTCTTAGGAAGAGCAAGTAGCTAATTCGGAGCTGTGAATGCCACTAGGCTACAGTGTAGCTGGAAATTAAGCACTGAAATGGCTAGGCTGTTTTGAGGATGTAACCCTACGTCCACATTTAGGCAGCTGAATAAACTTCCTGGTTTTCAGGAAATCAAGTACCTGCTGACTCCTACCCCTTTTCTTAAATTGAAGGGATGTGGAAAAGGAACGTTTCTCATAGCTTCAAATATGTATATGTAACAACTTAATTCTACAGAGTGAAATGTTGCTGTCAAGTCCTTGCTGTAGGCCTGGACAGTTTGCTCTCTTTTAAGCATTCAGTGTAAATTATTAAACTTTAAAAACCATACAACTCCATGAAAAGTAACAGCCTATCATCTTGTGCATTTTTCTACAGGATGAGGGAAGACATTTTTGTTATATGGTTACCATTTGACTGTTATTATATTTTGATTGAAGCACTTACTGACCCAAGGGGCTTTTAACTAAACAATGCTTCTTGGTCCCGTGAACATCACGATCCCAATGTTTGTAATGTCAATGGAAGAATGGAAGCAGTTCTGTCTGCTCAGGCTGTCTGCTCCTTTGGGGAAACTGTCTCTTGGCTTAGATATAAGCTGCACTTACTGCAATGAAGCTCTGCCTGCAATTCAAGGCTCTCTCATAACACAAATGTTAAAAGATAATGATTGTTTTTCACAGGGAGTTTATATGCACAAGTTGGAGTTTTTTTGGGAGATCATCTGAATATATTTATGAATGGTTTATTTAGCACATGAAGTAAGCATGGTACTTCTAGATAAACTGATAGCTATATATAGTCAGGACTGTGCTTTACAGCAAAGTACACAATGTGTATTTTGCACTATACTATATATGGAAACATATATATGTATAGTACATACTGTGCTATACTATGTATAGTATACTCTCTCTTGGAATACACATATGTATTATATTTGTGTTATATACAGAAGGGATAGAATACAATACCTTCTACACAAAAATTAGCATGTTGGTGCACAACATTCTTATAGAAATTCCCATGTACTCACTAAGCCACATTTATTTCTTATTTTGTTTTTTTCCCCCATCTGTTTCTTTTGTTATTGCTGAGCAACTTTCCATCCCAGCCATGCCCATACGCAGAGAACTCAGAGGTGCAGAAGCATCTAAGTGATTTAGAAACCTATTTTTCATAGTAATTTAGGTACTGATAGCCATATCTTCAAAAGTACTTGGAAACTTAGAAATAGTTTGCAGTACGTTCTTAGTGGGATATTCAAAAGTGCTTTGGTAACCTACCTGGCAGGGAAATCAACAGAAGTTATGGGCTGGGACATTCTGGAATGCCATGAGATACTTCTCTGCTTCCTTTCATGTTAAATGTCTTCAGCAGTCTGGCTATGAGTGAAGTTTTAAGGTCCATGGTGCTTGAATAACACAGATAAAACGTCTTTTCATGCTTTCTTTCAAAATGAGATGCGTGCTGTTTGATATGGCTGCAGTAAAGACACTGCCAGAAGTGTGAACCAGGATCATCTCTGCTTGCTGCTGTTCTCTTCTTGGGCTCACAGATTAAGACAGCTTTGCTGCTGGCCATCACTGCATGTTCTGGGCTGGTTTAACAGTGAGGAAGTTAGTCGAAATCACTGTGAAAAAGTGAGGGAAGAAGTGCTGAAATCTCAGCTTTCAGTAGATAGTTTTGTTGTTTGCTTGTTTATTTTTAAGAGGGAGAGAGAAAAACACATGAATAACTGGGATTTCTGCAAGGCAGGAGGAGAGATTATAGAAAGAAGTGTATTTAAAGAGTAAGCCTGTAGTTTTAAAATATGCAGCCGCATTGAAGTGTGTGCCAGAATATTTTAAAGTAACATCAAATATCTTTATTAATAAATTTGTGATAGGTTTACGAACTGGGAAACATTTTGTGTACAAACAAAAAAGGACTGCTTCAAACACACTCAGTATTCAGCCCAGTGTTTGTAGGAAATGATGTGCTTTGGCTGTAAATTATGGCAAGATCATGAATTGCCAGCCCTGACCTTTCCATACACCATACACATTGCTCCAGTGGTGATGCTTTGAACATGCAGACAGCCAGGACAAGGCGATTCATGCTAATGGTATGGGCAACAGCTTTGCAAACCATCCACAAATGTGGATGAGCGGGCTGTGATGTGTGGGTGTTACGTGCAATATTTTGTAGCAAAATAATTATCTCCACCTTAGGCTGAGCCTGCATATTTAATTCATCACCTTTCAGTGGTGTATAATTAAATGCATTTGTCTGTTTGCTGGGTCTGGCTGAGAAACTTCAAATGAAGCATTTTCCTTTTCAAAACTTTCCCTGTTACTAGTTCTATTTCAGTACTTTCATCTCTATGGATGGAAATGACTAGATGATCTGATCAATTCAATTCAAATTAACAGAACAGTAACTATAAGACCTAACTTATTAAGTTATTATTTTCCTGCTGTTGTGTGCTTTTCCATCTGCTGGAAAAGTTATTTCATTATCTTAGGAACATTGTCCACAAGATTGGGAAAGTAAGAACTAGTATATGCCTCTGTTTTTCCAATGGTAAAAATCTTTACAGCAATATTTAGCTATTTTCGGACAGATTTGTAAGGCTGAGTCACAAAAATTGCTAGATATTTTGAGTTCCTTGGAAGAAAAAGGTGAAAGATATCTAGTAACAAAGTAGTTGATCTCATGATTGTCACAGCTCGTGTTATTGTCAGGCATTAGCTACTGATTCCAGAGAAGGATGTTAACACTTTTTTCTTCACTGATTTGTTATTGCAGCTCTTTGCCAATGTCTCCGGCTCTGTGGATGATGAAGGAACCTGTCAGTGCTCTGTGTACTTGCCGGATACCACCTTTCCAGTACAGAAGGCTGAGCAATTGGAAATTATAGCTGCAACGCTCTCGGAGAAATTTGAGAGAGAGCTTTCTCAAGTAAGGTGTTCTCTTCTCATAAATATAACAATTGTATCTTTGCTGAAAAATGGTTGCCTGTGAAAAAATACAGCAGTCAGTAGTTTTCTGTGACCTGTCTTTCAAACAGCGGGAAAGAGGGCTCTGTAAGAACAAGGAGAAGGGTAATTAGATCTCAAATCTTTGACATTGTAGCATGTCATACATTTGAATATCTTTAGGTTTCTTTTCTAGGCCTTTGCAGCTAGAGGCATATGGTATTTTTTGAAGAATGGTTATGTTTTTCCTCTTTTGGCTCAGTTTTATTGGTTTGTGATTGCTACACAGAGCTATAGGAAGCCAGGCCTCCTGCTCTTTCATGTGTTATTATTTGTATCAAGCCAGCCAGATTGTAAGAGGGAAATGAAGGGAAAGAGGAGAAAGGTCACCACAGCCCAGAGTGAAGAAGTAGGTGAATATTTGCCCCTTCACTTCTTCTGCTTTCACAGATTAAAAAACAAATTAAAAAATCAAATAACTTCCTTGTCAACTTCTGAAGCTGTGGCAGTGAGACTGCTGAATTATGCATTGTTGTTGAAGACAAACACACCTTACACTACTTTGGCTGCTTGTTGCACAAATTTAGATCCATTTTTTGAGGAACTCGGGCAAACCTATACATGCTGCAGTGGACCGGGTGAAGCTGCCTGTGAAGACAGAAATTTGTCTTTGACTTTTGATAGTGGATAAATATTCAGGATTCAGATTAGGTGTCCAGCAGAAAGTGTTTGCTTCGGGAACCAAGCATCTTAAGAAATGAAGTGTCCTTGAATTAATCAGCAGAAAAGGCACAGCATTAAATTATAAATTCTAACCATAAATATTCATAACCCTCCTCTGGTATAATCAAGAACAGATAAGAAGTTGTGCATAAAAAACACAACAAGGAAGATCCTGTGGTAAGATCTTTCAGTTCAAATCATTTGTTTTGAAAGAACCGGAGCTAACAATGAAACACATTCAGCTGTCAGCAGGGGTATGAAGGGCAAGCTGACAGAAGTCCCACTGCCTCCAAGCACAGGAATTACCTGATCCCTTGCAGCATGGACGGTAGCTCAGAGTTAATGATCCATGAAAATCATTGAGATTTCAGGTCCCCATACTGTTCCCACTGTGGTCAGTGCCAGCATTTTAAGCTAATTGCACTGGGACAGGATCAGGGGCTTGATTCCCAGCCAGAAAGTTGGCGTGATTCTTCAAGGTATTTGTGTACCACCTTTCCCAGTCACTTGCCCTGGTGTACCAGTACTTTCCTCAGAATGGTGCATGTTTCCTTTAGGATGTGTGACTTACCTGCTAGTGCCATGCAGATCTGCAGAGCATCTCAAGTGCTGCTTGGCGTCTCTGTGTGGACAACCTCAGATCTCCATCGAGTTCAGATATCTTGCTCATATAAAGACACAGGTTACTATAGATACAAATCTGGACACCTAATTTTAGGTATCTGAAACTCACTTCTAAATTCAGGGCAAGCTGAATCCCCACCCTGGACTTTAATGTCTAGGTTGCCAGCTGGTGTCAACCGGTGTAACTGTGTTGTCATCCTTAGGTGCCCAGCAGTGTACCGCAGTGTAGACACTGAACTTGGCTTTCAATTGTCGCTGCAGACAGTGAAAAATTCTTGACCTAACTCAGGCTTCACTGAATTTCATCCTGTCGAGACCAATCAGCCAAGCAGTGTTACAATGCATCTAGTTAGATAAAGTGTGACATATACTTTGGTGTGATATAGGCAAAGAGACACTTTGGGTCAGAAATGAAAACGAACAGATTGCATTTTCGTGTAACTCTATGTGTGTAAGATTTCTCAGTTATGATGTTGTTTTTCTGTAGAAAGAAGAAAGCTGTCGAGCATTGCCCTACTGATATCTGAACTTAAGTAATCTGAGATCTTGTGGTGCATGAGTCTCCATGCTTAAAAATTTTTCACCTTTCCAGTTGTGGAAAAAATCCTCCTTATACAATCCTGTATATTACTTTAGTCATGATAATACCCATGGAAAGAAGGAAATAATGAAATGGAGGAAAGCCAAGCTCTCATTATTGATCATTATTAGAAATGATCCTGAGGAAATTTCTAGGGAATCATGCCCAAACATAACCTAGTCTCACCACAGGGGTGGGAATTTCTACTGAGTGCTTCCTTTTTTGACTCTGAGAATCCATGCTTTAGTCGCTCTTCTAAAACACCCTTTGAAGCTCATGGGAGCTTTTTCTGGGTAAGAGCTGCAGGATTGGACCCTCTTAAGGATGCTTTCCATGTGCTAGAAGTCCCAGATAAACAACCTGATTGAATCGTTAACCTTTTGCCTGATTGTAGGCTAATTCAAAAAGCAAGGGGGTCCTTTTATAGAATCAGCAGGCAAGGAAGCTTGCAGATAAAGAGATGCTCTCATGTGCCAAATGAGTACAAACGGTAGGCTGAAAATACCAGACTAATTTTTCCTCTGTCACATCAAACTTTGCCAGCATAATTATGATTGCAGAAGAAAATTAACCTTTCAAAGCAAAGCGGGAATTGGCTGCTCCCCTCAATAGGAAAGGGGAGAGGACACATCTGTAACAGGGATGGATCAGCACGTGATCCCAAAGAGAGAAAGTGCCATTCAGAACTTGATTCACAACAGCCACGACATTCTCACGTAACAAAAACAGGAGAAAAAAAGCATGCCCGCCCTCTGTCAGGAACAGCTGTTTTCAAAATACGTTGACCTGCAGTGGAATTCTTCTCGGTGTCAGTTTGCAGACTGCTTGCCAACCTTGCTCCTTATGGGTCGGTCTGTAGAGGTCAGGCCCGCCTGAAGCCAGCATCCTGGGCTGGGTGACTTTATAGAGTTGCTGGTTTTGTTACTTCTTTCTTATCTTCCCTCAGTCCTCCCACTTTTTTTCTTTTACATCTTCATCTTGCACCTTTGTTCCCCCTTCTGTAGTCTCCAAATGCGTGCTGGAGAACTGTCTGTTTGCATGCTGCAAAACCTGTGTTGATAAATACCAATTGCAGGTAAATGACACAGTAAATGAGCATCGCAGATTTTTCCTGCCCTTTTCATTCCATGAGAGTGACAATGCTTGGAAAGGAGGAAAAACTGAAACTGAGGAATTTTTTTCCTACATATGCCTCACAAGGCTCCATTCTCTTCCTATAAAGGGCTAATACAGGCCCTATGCACTCATCATACCCTACTTTAGGCTTTTACGACAAATGTGGCAGCAATCAGTACTAGTTATTGGTCTGTATCCCTAAATATGGATATGCACAGAACTTCTGTGCCAGCCTGTCAAGAGACAACAGCCAGTCCCTAGCAGGTAGATGCAGTAGAAGAGCAGGGATTACAAGCTGCTTAAATCTATCTGCCAAGCAACAGAGCTGTCATGGTTTAACCCCAGCCGACAACTAAGCACCACACAGCCCCTTGCTCACTCCCCCAGGTGGGATGGGGGAGAGAATCAGAAGGCTAAAAGTGAGAAAACTCGTGGGTTGAGATAAAGACAGGTTAATAGGGAAAGCAAAAGCCGCACACGCAAGCAAAGCAAAACAAGGAATTCATTCCCTCCTTCCCATCGGCAGGCAGGTGTTCAGCCATCTCCAGGAAAGCAGGGCTC